>NC_092341.1:113977500-114277500 GCF_046630445.1 Rutidosis leptorrhynchoides | reverse complement strand
TTTCCCGATGTATTTCCGAAAGAATTACCGGGATTACCCCCACATCGATCCGTTGAATTTCAAATAGATCTTGTACCAGGAGCTGCACCAATAGCTCGTGCTCCTTACAGACTCGCACCCAGCAAGATGAAAGAACTGCAAAGCCAATTACAAGAACTTTTAGAGCGTGGTTTCATTCGACCAAGCACATCACCGTGGGGAGCTCCTGTTTTGTTTGTCAAGAAGAAAGATGGTACATTCAGGTTGTGTATCGACTACCGAGAGTTGAACAAACTTACCATCAAGAACCGCTACCCACTACCGAGAATCGACGACTTATTTGATCAACTACAAGGCTCGTCTGTTTATTCAAAGATTGACTTACGTTCCGGGTATCATCAAATGCGGGTGAAAGAAGATGATATTCCAAAGACTGCTTTCAGAACACGTTACGGTCATTACGAGTTTATGGTCATGCCGTTTGGTTTAACTAATGCACCAGCTGTGTTCATGGACCTTATGAACCGAGTGTGTGGACCATACCTTGACAAGTTTGTCATTGTTTTCATTGATGACATACTTATTTACTCAAAGAATGACCAAGAACACGGTGAACATTTGAGAAAGGTGTTAGAAGTATTGAGGAAGGAAGAATTGTACGCTAAGTTTTCAAAGTGTGCATTTTGGTTGGAAGAAGTTCAATTCCTCGGTCACATAGTGAACAAAGAAGGTATTAAGGTGGATCCGGCAAAGATAGAAACTGTTGAAAAGTGGGAAACCCCGAAAACTCCGAAACACATACGCCAGTTTTTAGGACTAGCTGGTTACTACAGAAGGTTCATCCAAGACTTTTCCAGAATAGCAAAACCCTTGACTGCATTAACGCATAAAGGGAAGAAATTTGAATGGAATGATGAACAAGAGAAAGCGTTTCAGTTATTGAAGAAAAAGCTAACTACGGCACCTATATTGTCATTGCCTGAAGGGAATGATGATTTTGTGATTTATTGTGACGCATCAAAGCAAGGTCTCGGTTGTGTATTAATGCAACGAACGAAGGTGATTGCTTATGCGTCTAGACAATTGAAGATTCACGAACAAAATTATACGACGCATGATTTGGAATTAGGCGCGGTTGTTTTTGCATTAAAGACTTGGAGGCACTACTTATATGGGGTCAAAAGTATTATATATACCGACCACAAAAGTCTTCAACACATATTTAATCAAAAACAACTGAATATGAGGCAGCGTAGGTGGATTGAATTGTTGAATGATTACGACTTTGAGATTCGTTACCACCCGGGGAAGGCAAATGTGGTAGCCGATGCCTTGAGCAGGAAGGACAGAGAACCCATTCGAGTAAAATCTATGAATATAATGATTCATAATAACCTTACTACTCAAATAAAGGAGGCGCAACAAGGAGTTTTAAAAGAGGGAAATTTAAAGGATGAAATACCCAAAGGATCGGAGAAGCATCTTAATATTCGGGAAGACGGGACCCGGTATAGGGCTGAAAGGATTTGGGTACCAAAATTTGGAGATATGAGAGAAATGGTACTTAGAGAAGCTCATAAAACCAGATACTCAATACATCCTGGAACGGGGAAGATGTACAAGGATCTCAAGAAACATTTTTGGTGGCCGGGTATGAAAGCCGATGTTGCTAAATACGTAGGAGAATGTTTGACGTGTTCTAAGGTCAAAGCTGAGCATCAGAAACCATCAGGTCTACTTCAACAACCCGAAATCCCGGAATGGAAATGGGAAAACATTACCATGGATTTCATCACTAAATTGCCAAGGACTGCAAGTGGTTTTGATACTATTTGGGTAATAGTTGATCGTCTCACCAAATCAGCACACTTCCTACCAATAAGAGAAGATGACAAGATGGAGAAATTAGCACGACTGTATTTGAAGGAAGTCGTCTCCAGACATGGAATACCAATCTCTATTATCTCTGATAGGGATGGCAGATTTATTTCAAGATTCTGGCAGACATTACAGCAAGCATTAGGAACTCGTCTAGACATGAGTACTGCCTATCATCCACAAACTGATGGGCAGAGCGAAAGGACGATACAAACGCTTGAAGACATGCTACGAGCATGTGTTATTGATTTCGGAAACAGTTGGGATCGACATCTACCGTTAGCAGAATTTTCCTACAACAACAGCTACCATTCAAGCATTGAGATGGCGCCGTTTGAAGTACTTTATGGTAGAAAGTGCAGGTCTCCGATTTGTTGGAGTGAGGTGGGGGATAGACAGATTACGGGTCCGGAGATTATACAAGAAACTACCGAGAAGATCATCCAAATTCAACAACGGTTGAAAACCGCCCAAAGTCGACAAAAGAGCTACGCTGACATTAAAAGAAAAGATATAGAATTTGAAATTGGAGAGATGGTCATGCTTAAAGTTTCACCTTGGAAAGGCGTTGTTCGATTTGGTAAACGAGGGAAATTAAATCCAAGGTATATTGGACCATTCAAGATTATTGATCGTGTCGGACCAGTAGCTTACCGACTTGAGTTACCTCAACAACTCGCGGCTGTACATAACACTTTCCACGTCTCGAATTTGAAGAAATGTTTTGCTAAAGAAGATCTCACTATTCCGTTAGATGAAATCCAAATCAACGAAAAACTCCAATTCATCGAAGAACCCGTCGAAATAATGGATCGTGAGGTTAAAAGACTTAAGCAAAACAAGATACCAATTGTTAAGGTTCGATGGAATGCTTGTAGAGGACCCGAGTTCACCTGGGAGCGTGAAGATCAGATGAAGAAGAAATACCCGCATCTATTTCCAGAAGATTCGTCAACACCTTCAACAGCTTAAAATTTCGGGACGAAATTTATTTAACGGGTAGGTACTGTAGTGACCCGAACTTTTCCATGTTTATATATATTAATTGAGATTGATGTTTACATGATTAAATGTTTCCAACATGTTAAGCAATCAAACTTGTTAAGACTTGATTAATTGAAATAGGTTTCATATAGACAATTGACCACCCAAGTTGACCGGTGATTCACGAACGTTAAAACTTGTAAAAAACTATATGATGACATATATATGGTTATATATATAGTTAACATGATATTATGATAAGTAAACATATCATTAATTATATTAACAATGAACTACATATGTAAAAACAAGACTACTAACTTAATGATTTTGAAACGAGACATATATGTAACGTTTATCGTTGTAACGACATTTAATGTATATATATCATATTAAGAGATATTCGTACATCATAATATCATGATAATATAATAATTTAAAATCTCTTTTGTTATTATAAACATTGGGTTAACAACATTTAACAAGATCGTTAACCTAAAGGTTTCAAAACAACACTTACATGTAACGACTAACGATGACTTAACGACTCAGTTAAAATGTATATACATGTAGTGTTTTAATATGTATTTATACACTTTTGAAAGACTTCAATACACTTATCAAAATACTTCTACTTAACAAAAATGCTTACAATTACATTCTCGTTCAGTTTCATCAACAATTCTACTCGTATGCACCCGTATTCGTACTCGTACAATACACAGCTTTTAGATGTATGTACTATTGGTATATACACTCCAATGATCAGCTATTAGCAGCCCATGTGAGTCACCTAACACATGTGGGAACCATCATTTGGCAACTAGCATGAAATATCTCATAAGATTACAAAAATATGAGTAATCATTCATGACTTATTTACATGAAAACAAAATTACATATCCTTTATATCTAATCCATACACCAACGACCAAAAACACCTACAAACACTTTCATTCTTCAATTTTCTTCATCTAATTGAACTCTCTCAAGTTCTATCTTCAAGTTCTAAGTGTTCTTCATAAATTCCAAAAGTTCTAGTTTCATAAAATCAAGAATACTTTCAAGTTTGCTAGCTCACTTCCAATCTTGTAAGGTGATCATCCAACCTCAAGAAATCTTTGTTTCTTACAGTAGGTTATCATTCTAATACAAGGTAATAATCATATTCAAACTTTGGTTCAATTTCTATAACTATAACAATCTTATTTCAAGTGATGATCTTACTTGAACTTGTTTTCGTGTCATGATTTTGCTTCAAGAACTTTGAGCCATCCAAGGATCCATTGAAGCTAGATCCATTTTTCTCTTTTCCAGTAGGTTCATCCAAGGAACTTAAGGTAGTAATGATGTTCATAACATCATTCGATTCATACATATAAAGCTATCTTATTCGAAGGTTTAAACTTGTAATCACTAGAACATAGTTTAGTTAATTCTAAACTTGTTCGCAAACAAAAGTTAATCCTTCTAACTTGACTTTTAAAATCAACTAAACACATGTTCTATATCTATATGATATGCTAACTTAATGATTTAAAACCTGGAAACACGAAAAACACCGTAAAACCGGATTTACGCCGTCGTAGTAACACCGCGGGCTGTTTTGGGTTAGTTAATTAAAAACTATGATAAACTTTGATTTAAAAGTTGTTATTCTGAGAAAATGATTTTTATTATGAACATGAAACTATATCCAAAAATTATGGTTAAACTCAAAGTGGAAGTATGTTTTCTAAAATGGTCATCTAGACGTCGTTCTATCGACTGAAATGACTACCTTTACAAAAACGACTTGTAACTTATTTTTCCAACTAGAAACCTATACTTTTTTTGTTTAGATTCATAAAATAGAGTTCAATATGAAACCATATCAATTTGATTCACTCAAAACGGATTTAAAATGAAGAAGTTATGGGTAAAACAAGATTGGATAATTTTTCTCATTTTAGCTACGTGAAAATTGGTAACAAATCTATTCCAACCATAACTTAATCAACTTGTATTATATATTATGTAATCTTGAGATACCATAGACACGTATACAATGTTTCGACCTATCATGTCGACACATCTATATATATTTCGGAACAACCATAGACACTCTATATGTGAATGTTGGAGTTAGCTATACAGGGTTGAGGTTGATTCCAAAATATATATAGTTTGAGTTGTGATCAATACTGAGATACATATACACTGGGTCGTGGATTGATTCAAGATAATATTTATCGATTTATTTCTGTACATCTAATTGTGGACAACTAGTTGTAAGTTACTAACGAGGACAGCTGACTTAATAAACTTAAAACATCAAAATATATTAAAAGTGTTGTAAATATATTTTGAACATACTTTGATATATATGTATATATTGTTATAGGTTCGTGAATCAACCAGTGGCCAAGTCTTACTTCCCGACGAAGTAAAAATCTGTGAAAGTGAGTTATAGTCCCACTTTTAAAATCTAATATTTTTGGGATGAGAATACATGCAGGTTTTATAAATGATTTACAAAATAGACACAAGTACGTGAAACTACATTCTATGGTTGAATTATCGAAATCGAATATGCCCTTTTTTATTAAGTCTGGTAATCTAAGAATTAGGGAACAGACACCCTAATTGACGCGAATCCTAAAGATAGATCTATTGGGCCTAACAAACCCCATCCAAAGTACCGGATGCTTTAGTACTTCGAAATTTATATCATATCCGAAGGGTGTCCCGGAATGATGGGGATATTCTTATATATGCATCTTGTTATTGTCGGTTACCAGGTGTTCACCATATGAATGATTTTTATCTCTATGTATGGGATGTGTATTGAAATATGAAATCTTGTGGTCTATTATTATGATTTGATATATATAGGTTAAACCTATAACTCACCAACATTTTTTTGTTGACGTTTTAAGCATGTTTATTCTCAGGTGAATATTAAGAGCTTCCGCTGTTGCATACTAAAATAAGGACAAGATTTAGAGTCCATGTTTGTATGATATTGTGTAAAAACTGCATTCAAGAAACTGATTTCGATGTAACATATTTGTATTGTAAACCATTATGTAATGGTCGTGTGTAAACAGGATATTTTAGATTATCATTATTTGATAATCTACTTAAAGCTTTTTAAACCTTTATTTATGAAATAAAGGTTATGGTTTGTTTTAAAAATGAATGCAGTCCTTGAAAAACGTCTCATATAGAGGTCAAAACCTCGCAACGAAATCAATTAATATGGAACGTTTTTAATCAATAAGAACGGGACATTTCATAATTTTCAAAACAAACCACTACAAACTGATGATAAAAAGCCGAATTTAGAAGATATGATGACAAAGCTAGTTGAAACTCAAACGCAATTTTTCACATCTCAAAAACAAACTAATGAACAAAATGCTCAAGCGTTTAGAAATCAACAAGCTTCTATTCAAAACTTGGAACAAGAAGTAAGTAACCTAGCAAGGTTAATAGGTGAAAGAAAACCGGGAAGTTTACCTAGTGATACAAATGCAAACCCCCGGAATGAAACAGCTAAAGCCATTACCACAAGAAGTGGTACAACACTTAAACCACTTGAAATACCTGTAACTTCTTATGAAGCTATTCCTACTCCACAAGAACCACAACCTGAACAAGATAAGGAAAAAGAACCGGTAGTTGAAAAGGTTAATGAAGATAACACAGTTAAGGATAAACCTTATGTTAAACCATACCAACCACCACTTCCTTACCCGAGTAAAATGAAGAAAGAGAAACTTGAAGCCGAGCAATCCAAATTCTTGGATATGTTTAAACAGATAAATGTAAATCTTCCTTTCATTGATGTGATTTCAGGAATGCCTAGATATGCTAAATTCTTGAAAGATCTAATCTCAAATAGAAAGAAAATGGAAGAACTCTCGGCTGTTACTATGAATGCTAATTGTTCAGCAGTGCTGTTGAATAAGATACCAGAAAAACTATCTGATCCAGGAAGTTTCACAATTCCATGTTTTCTGGGTAGTCTTAGTTCAATAGAAGCATTGGCAGACTTAGGTGCTAGTATAAATTTAATGCCGTTTTCACTATACACTAAACTAGACCTTGGAGAATTGAAATCAACAAGAATAAGCATACAACTAACCGATCGATCAATAAAATATCCTAGAGGGATAATGGAGAATATGCTAGTTAAAGTTGGTACTTTAGTATTTCCAGTAGATTTTGTTGTTCTGGACATGGAAGAAGATTCTCAAGTTCCTCTCATATTAGGAAGACCATTCTTAAACACGGCTAAAGCAATGATAGACGTGTTCGGTAAGAAATTGACCCTAAGTATAGAGGACGAGAGTGTTACCTTTTCAGTTGATAGAGCAATGCAACAACCGCAATCTGCAGATGATACATGTTATTATATTCAAACTATAGATTCACATGCAGAATTGTTAGAAGAATTTCCAGAATTACAAGGAACAGGAGAATGTTCTTTAGGAGAAGGAACTGAACAAATTGATGAAGCTGAAATGTTAGCTACACTTATAGCTAATGGATATGAACCAACAACAGAAGAAATTGAAATGCTAAAAGAAGAAGACAGATATCGATATAAATCATCGATAGAAGAACCTCCAACATTAGAGTTAAAGCCACTTCCAAACCATTTGGAATACGCTTATTTACATGGTGAATCTGAATTACCTGTAATAATATCCTCTTCTCTTACTGAAAATGAAAAATCTCAACTCATTTCTGTGTTGAAAGCTCATAAACCAGTCATTGCATGGAAGATTCATGATATTAAAGGAATAAGTCCTTCGTATTGCACACATAAAATCCTTATGGAAAAAGGTCATAAAACGTATGTGCAACGCCAACGAAGACTATATCCGAATATGCAAGATGTAGTTAAAAAAAAAAATTATTAAACTGCTAGACGCAGGTCTAATTTATCCAATTTCTGATAGTCCATGGGTAAGCCCAGTTCAATGCGTGCCTAAGAAGGGTGGCATGACTGTCATTACAAATGAAAAAAATGAGCTTATTCCTACAAGGACTGTAACAGGATGGCGTGTATGTATTGATTATAGAAAATTAAATGACGCCACCAGAAAAGATCACTTTCCCTTACCTTTCATTGATCAAATGTTGGAAAGATTAGCCAGAAATAGTTATTATTGTTTTCTTGATGGATTTTCCGGATACTTTCAAATTCCAATAGCACCCGAAGATCAAGAGAAAACCACATTCACGTGCCCTTATGGTACTTTTGCTTACAAACGCATGCCATTTGGACTTTGCAACGCCCCTGCAACCTTTCAAAGGTGCATGATGGCAATTTTTCACGACATGATAGAAGAATGCATGGAAGTCTTCATGGATGACTTTTTCAGTCTTCGGTGATACATTTGAATCATGTCTAGTTAATCTGGAACGAATGCTTATCAGATGCGAACAATCAAATCTAGTACTTAATTGGGAGAAATGCCATTTCATGGTTAAAGAAGGCATCGTTCTTGGACATAAAATTTCAAAAGAAGGAATTGAAGTGGATAGAGCTAAAGTAGATGTAATTGCTAAACTTCCACATCCCACCAATGTTAGAGGAGTTAGGAGTTTTCTAGGGCATGCCGGTTTTTACCGACGTTTCATAAAAGATTTTTCTAAAATTGCCACACCTATGAATAAACTCCTAGAAAAGGATGCTCCATTCATCTTTTCAGATGAATGTATCAAATTTTTTAATATTCTTAAAGAGAAACTCACTAATGCGCCGATCATGATAACACCAAATTGGAATCTACCGTTTGAACTAATGTGCGATGCAAGTGATTTTGCAATGGGAGCCGTTTTAGGACAAAGGATTGAAAAATGATTTCAACCTATATATTATGCTAGTAAGACATTACAAGGAGCACAAACAAATTATACAACTACTAAAAAAGAACTCCTTGCTATTGTCTTTGCTTTTGATAAATTTCGTTCATATCTAGTTTTAGCAAAAACGGTGGTCTATACCGACCATTCTGCTCTTAGATACCTATTTTCGAAAAAAGATGCCAAACCAAGATTAATCCATTGGATCTTACTCTTACAAGAATTCGATATTGAAATCCGAGATAAAAGAGGAGCAGAAAATCTCGCCGCTGATCATCTTTCTCGTCTTGAAAATCCCGAATTAGAAGTTCTAAATGAATCAGCCATACAAGACAACTTTCCTGATGAATATCTATTGAAGATAGATTATAATGAAATTCTATGGTTTGCAGACTATGCAAACTACTTAGAATGTGGATTCCTTGAAAAAGGATTATCGTACCAAAAAAGAAAGAAATTCTTCAGTGATATAAGACACTATTTTTGGGAAGATCCACATCTGTTTAAAAGTTGTCCCGATGGAATAATACGCCGATGTGTATTTGGAGATGAAGCTAATAAAATTTTAAATCATTATCACACAGAACCAACAGGAGGGCACTATGGGCCTCAACTAACAGCAAGAAAAGTTTATGATGCTGGATTCTATTGGCCTACAATTTATAAAGACGCACACCTTCTTTGCAAATCCTGTGATGCTTGTCAAAGGGCCGGAAAAATAAGTCAACGTGATGAAATGCCACAAAATGTCATCCAAGTATGTGAACTATTTGACATTTGGGGTATTGACTTTATGGGTCCATTTCCAAAATCTCATAATAATCTCTATATTCTCGTAGCCATTGATTATGTATCTAAATGGGCGGAAGCACAAGCTCTCCCAACTAACGATGCACGAGTTGTAGTCAACTTTTTAAAACGTCTTTTTGCAAGGTTTGGAACACCGAAAGCTTTAATAAGTGATCGGGGTACTCATTTCTGTAATAATCAACTTGAGAAAGTTCTCAAAAGATATGGAGTAACTCATAAAATCTCCACCGCATATCATCCACAAACAAGTGGACAAGTTGAAAATACCAACCGAGCTTTAAAACGTATTCTAGAGAAAACCGTAGGATCAAATCCGAAGGAATGGTCCATTAAATTGGAGGATGCACTCTGGACTTTTAGAACAGCCTATAAAACTCCAATTGGAACCACACCTTTTAAACTCGTCTATGGAAAAGCATGTCATCTTCCAATAGAAATTGAACACAAAGCATTTTGGGCTTTGAAGACATGTAATCTTGATTTACATGAAGCTGGACGTCTACGATTAAGTCAACTAAACGAATTAGAAGAATTAAGACATGAAGCATACGAAAATTCGTTAATCTATAAAGAAAGAACGAAGAAATGGCATGATAAAAGAATCAGAAGTTCAAAAGAATTTAAAGAAGGAGACAGAGTTCTTCTTTTCAATTCACGATTCAAGCTATTTCCTGGAAAATTGAAATCAAGATGGTCTGGACCATTCATAGTCAAAAGAGTTTTCCCATACAGAACGATAGAATTAACAAATTCAAATGGAATTGAATTTAAAGTTAATGGTCACAGAGTTAAACATTACATAGATAGTCCGATGGAAGTCGACAACGAAGTTAATCATAATTTCGATACCACAGCTAACTAAGTGTGGGGAGAATCAAGTCTTTTAAGGATTTTATGTATTTCTGTTAGAGTTAGATTGTCTGTTTTCGTGTAGTTCTCGAAAATGGAACCCGAATGGTCTTTCCCTAGCAGACCCTAAAGAACTAGTCTTCTCCCCCCATTCTGAATTTTTATTTTTTTTAGGAAATGAAGACTGCCTGTGAACTAAACCATGGTCTAATGCTACACGCTTTGATCACTAAACGTAATAATGACACACTTCCAAGTGAACTAGTATCAGTAATCAGAGAAAAATTGAACGGAGTAAGAAAAGAATCCAGATGCGAAGATAATAAGTTACAATTTGGTAAAGGAAAATAAAAATCCGCAGCGAAAAGAAGAGCACGACACCTTGAAAGATGTCACAAATGCAGAAAATGGTCACATGGATGTAAATGTTCAAATAATCAAACCTATTCAAATACCGAATTTGTTACTTTATGCAGAGACGGACCGTTCATATGTTTAGAAGAAAAAACACTGAATGCTCGAGGTTACGCCTATGTAGCTATGGAAAACCAATTAAACCGACTATCTTATGAATGGGATAGATCATATAATTAAGAATACTATCTCACAGGTAAGTCTGTACAGTTTTTATTTTTTTATTTTTATTTTTAACCTTTTGATAATAAACGCTAATTTTTTCGCTATAAATTATTAAATTGGTATTGAATAAAATTAGTTTTGGCGACCGAAATTATTGATATCATACAAAAATTTATTACATCACTGCGAAATTTAACGTTTATTCTTAAGGTATAAATATCTTTAATCAATCAACCCAAAATATTTCAAAAATTCGTCATGAGTTAAATTAGGTCATGGAACCGAAATTACTTTACCGAAAAGAGGGGCGCATATTTTTGATAATATTTGATTGATTAAAGTGGGATAAAAGCCAAAAAGATTTTTAATTTTATTTTTTTACCATGTTTTTAAAATTAATATATAAATATTAAATTAATATTTTGAACTTTGTAAAATCAATATATTTAAAATTGTAAATATTTAAAAAATTAATCTTTTTAATATAATTTTGTATGTATAAAAACAAAAATATAATATAAGTTTGGTGTGAATTTATATTATGAATTTTTATTTAAGTTTGGTGTGAATTTTTAATTTTATGCATATTTTAAATTTAAGTTTGGTGTGAATTTAAAAACAAAAATTTACTTTATTTCGCTAAGTTAAAAATATGATTTTTAAAATTCGTCGTGAGTTGAAGACTAGGTCGTTGAACCGAAATTGCTTTACCCGCGGGAGGGACGAGAACTTTTATTATCATTATTTTTAATCTTATTGAATTAAAGTATGCCAAAAACATTAAAAAAATCCAAAAATATTTACTTTTAAAACCGCGCTTTAAATTGACAAATTTTAAATTTTTGTCGAGGGACGGACTAGGACAACGATCCGAAACACCCTCGCTCCTAAAGGAAAACAAAATTTTTAGAATTTAATTAATTATAAGTTTTATAAAGTATAAGGTTTTATAAATAAAAAAAAATGCAAAAGTACTGTACCCGGGGCTCCATGCGATCGCATGGAGTTAGGCCTTTGTTTCCATGCGATCGCATGGGGAATAAAATATGACCTGATACAAGCAGTCGCCTGTTCTGTTCTTCAACACACAAAACACACAAAACATACGAAAACACTCCCAAATCACCTCTATAATTCGCAATTTTCCACCGTAATTCGTCATTTTTCTTGCTCTAATCATGCCTAGATTCTCATTCTTTAGCAAAATGGTAAAAATTACACCTCTAAACTCTATAAATTCCTAGTTTTTGTGATAATTACCAATTTTTTTACCTAATGCAATTTTGTTAATTTCTAGTTTAATTAGTGTTAAATTGTTAGTATTATATGCATGTATAACCTAGATTGATGCTATTTAACATGATTTGAAGCCAAAAACTTCAAAATTTTTAGAAATCTAGGGTTTGTGTTCTTGAGCAATTTGGGGCTTTTTGATATAAACAGGTTATGGCCAATTTTTGTCATGAATTATTGCTAAATTGAGTAGTGTAACATGTTTAGATAGTTAAATGATCCAAACATTGATCCTAAACATGATTTTTGGAGATTAAAGTGGACTTTTTAAGTCCAAAATTCATGAACTTGATTAATTTGATATATTTGCCATTTGAGACTTGTTTAATTATTAGTAATGAATATTTTGACATGTTATTTGAGTTAAAAGCTTATGAACTTTGTATACATTCTCATATTTGCTTATTTGAAAAGTGTAGAATTGTGAAAAATTGTGAAAATGTGTATAAGTTTAATTTTGATTTAACATGTTATAGTGATTGTTTTAAGTTGTTATTTTGCTAACACTAATGCATATTTGGATGCACAAATTTTTTGTTTAATGTGTTTTGCAGAAATCCGATACTGGAGGTTCAGGAGCATCATCATCTAGACGACCAGCACCAGAACCAGAACCAGAAATGCAACACGAACAAGAACCACAACAGGAACAACAACAACAGCCTGATCAGCACGTACCTTATTATGATCCGGTACAGTTTGTTGATGAATTCATAGTATTCCCAATGAGGCCGCCAGTAGAATTCCCAACGATTCCTGAGCACACTCTGCATCCTAATCTGAGATTTGATAGGAGATGGAGAGATTACGAGACATATCAAAGGAACAAATTCAAATTGGTAACAAAAAATGTAGAGGTGCCAAGGGTAATCGATTGGGCCCCTTTGGAAACGGTCCATCTAGCTGACCGTGTTAGACAGCTTTTAGTTCAAAGGTATGGCAGTTCTTCTTTTACAGATTGGGAACGTCTTTTCACCATTCGTAGACCTGTATATAAGGAATGGTGTGTTGAGTTGATGAGTACTGTATCACTTGATACAAATATAGTTAGAATAGATGATAGAAGATTTCTTAGGTTTATCCTTGGCGGTAGGATGTACAGAATGTCCATGTTGGACATGGCCAGGGCCTTACAGATATATACTCCTGGTGAGTTGCTATTACCCGATTGTACAAATTTGATTCATTATGGTGAAAGGGTAGATAGTAACTTTGACGCTGACGCCATTTGGAGGCGTATGTCACATTTTGATGTTTTTACACGAGCAGGAGGACACTCCTATACACATATTGACAGAGCCGAGCTTCGTATTATTCATAGATTTTTGGCTAACTCGATTACACAGAGAGGTCATAATAAAGAAAAAATTACCTTACATGATTTATTCTACCTAAAGTGTATTCTGTAGTGACCCGTCCTAATCCATCTGGACAAAGTCTTCAACAGTTGGTCCCATCGCGAGGTTCTGACCTCTATATGCCATGAACGACTCCATGTAATATGAGCAAATGCACAGCGGAAGATTTCTTTCATACCTGAGAATAAACATGCTTTAAAGTGTCAACCAAAAGATTGGTGAGTTCATAAGTTTATCATAAAACCATAAAATTTTGTAATTTTGATAGACCACAAGATTTAAATGCTGTATGGTACAAATGGGCCCGAATCCTATACCCACCTGTAATGTACATGCGATATCTTTTAAATACAGTACACCTTTCTCGTGTACGAAACCATTTTTCATAAATCATAATAACCGTACACATATCTCGTGCACAAAAATAACATACATATAACCTGTGTATAAAATCATTCTCTCGATACATCACATTCACTTTTCATTGCTTTCATAGCTTGGCTTGGTAACCGACCTTAACATATAATGCGCATAATAATATCCCCAAAACAGAACATCTCGTCTGTATCATAATCATATAAACTTCGAAGTACTAAACACCACGCCCACTAGCCCTTCCGTCTAGTGAACATTCTGGGTGGGGGTGTTAAACCCGGTAGCTACCTTTAGGATTCGCGTCAATTAGGCGTGCACTAATTCTCAAAATTAGTGATGTTCCCTAATTCTTAGGTTACCAAGCAATAATAATCAGGGGAAAAATATTCATATCAATTGTGGCAATTATCACGTCCACATAATTCAATGGTGGCAATTATCACGTCCACATAATTCATTCGAGGAATGTTTTGCTTGTGTCTATCTCGTCAAACATTTATAAAAGCATTTCATGTATTCGCAGTTCAAAATGTATTTCAAAAGCATTTAATAAAGCAGTTGTAAAAGTAGCGCATGTATTCTCAGTCCCAAAAATATAAAGAGTAAAAGGGAATCAAATGAACTCACGCATATAAATATTCTAAAACAGTTAATAAAGCATTTGCATGTATTCTCGGCCCAAAAATGTAATGAGTAAAAAGGGAGCAAATGAACTCACCATATTGTATTTTGTAGTAAAAATACATATTACGACATTGAACAATTGTTGGGTTGGCCTCGGATTCACGAACCTATATTATTTGTATATATATTAATATTTATATAATCGCAATTGAACAAATTCATATATTATAACTTATGTTATATAATATATATTTAATTTGTGTATACAAAAATGATTAGTGTTTATATTAATATAAATTCAGTTAGTTTTATATTAAAAGTACCTGATTTGTTATATATGAATATTCATATAAAGTTCGTTAATATGATTAATACGTACTTTTATGTAATATCACCTATAAATATATTTTTATAAACATAATATTTATTTAGTAAAATAATATTAATAATGGTAAATAAAAGTTTTATTTGATTATAATAATAATATAAAAAAATAACAATACTGATAACAATAATAATTATGGTAATTTTACTGTTAATAATAGTTAGGATAATAGTTTTAATAGTAATAATAACGATACTCATAGTATTTATAATAATACTTATAATAATCTGATAATACTAATAATACTAATAATAATGATAATATTAATAATACATAATAATAATACTCATACTTATAGATTGATGTTAATGTTAATATTTATAAAAATAATAATAATAACATTAGTAACACTTCTTATAACAATAATACTAATAATAATAATAATAATAATAATAATACTCCTAATGAACATAACACATAATAATAATAATACTAACAACAATGATAATATTAATACTTAATAACATTAATAATGATAATAATAATAAATAGATAAAAAGAAAAATACCTCACTACATGGATGAGCTTCAAAAAAAATATAAACTGCACTAGCCCGGGTTTGAACCCTTGACCTCACGAACATCCAACAACACCCACGACCACCCATCTACTGTTGTTTTTCTGATTAATTACTCCTCCTAAGTTTATATATCTAGTATCTAACTACGAGTACTTCATCTTCTTCAAAATTCCATCATCATCATCTTAACATCAACATCGTGTGTCATCATCCAATTTCTCCTCATCGTATCATTAGTATCGCCTTTATCATGTTCCTTTTGTCATTTAATCATGTTTTCGTTTGCTTTGCATAACACTTCAAGTCCATTTCAAGAGCCCAATTTCACTTGACCCAACTTGTGCAGTTGTTTGAAAAAAATAAATAAACTGCAGCAGTCTAGGATCGAACTCAGGACCCCTCGTTTAACACACTACACGCCTAACCATTATGCTATCGCAGCTTTTCTGTTATAACTCCTATGTAAATGTTATATAACCCGTATTAGTTCTGTTTTCATCTTCTCCTTTTAATCATCATCTTATTAAATTTTTTTTTTTTTAAACGTCATCACATCATTGTTTTCTTTCGATATCATAATATGATTATTATTTAAATCATAACTCCATCATCCTTCTCTATCATTCCTCATCAACACTTCGAAAAGAAAAAAAAAATATATAAAACGCAGCCATCATGATATCATCTCGTCTTGTTGTCATTTTCACTAGTCATCATCATCACTCTATCCGTTATTTTTAAGATCGACATGTTGGTTTAAACAGAAGATCATAAAAGCATATGATCCATAGGATCCTAACCCACATCTCCAAGAATTAAGCAAAAAAAAAATATCAAAAAAAAAAAAATATATATTTCTATAAGAAACGTGGGTAGTGGACTTATTCCACATCCATGATGGCATGTTTTTGTATTAGTGGGAAGCATGTAGGGAAAAGCTTTACTTTAAGTTTAAATTGACTTGATGTAGTTGTCCCATGCATTTAAATGGAACGGGACAAGCACAAAAACAATAACATTATGTTCTTCGATATTTTAACTGAAAAGAAACAAAAAAAAAAATTAACGCGAGTGGAGGTTGATGGTTGCTTTTATTTACCATAGAAACCGTAATAGTTGATGATGGATGATGGTCTCGGTAGTGGTATCCGTGGAGAAAAGAGGGTGTGGTGGTTTGTTGTTTGTTTTGGGTTTCATGGATCTCGAAAAGCATGATCCAACAGAGGGCATAAGTTGCAATATCAACTCAAGTGATGACGGTTTGCGATTAGAACACATGTGATTGTTGTTGATGATAGTTGTAGGGTGGTCTAGTAGGAAGTGGTGATTGAAATGGGTTATAGGGTGGTGATAGTGTTGAGGTTTACATAGGGTGGCGGATGGGGTGGTGATGGAGTGGAGTATGGTGGTGATGACTTTCGGTGATATGAGGTGGTGAGGCTCGATGGATATGGTGATATATATATATATATATGTCCATATGCAGTTGTATATTTATGTATATATATAGAAAAGAGAAAGATAAGGAAAGAATATATATATATATATATATATATATATATATATATATATATATATATATATATATATATATATATATATATATATATATATATATATATATATATATATATATATTATATATATATAATAACATCAGAATTATGATTATGCAAAACACTGTTTCAAATAGCAAATAAGAAGATAGTCTTCATTTGGAACAGAAAAAGATAAATGATGATGTTTGATTAAAGCAAACAATATAATCACTCAATTTTACGGATGAAAACAAATGGTTGTTGATTGTATGGAGTGCATTCAAATATAATATATAGTATAGATAAAATTATTGGTTCATTGAAAAGTTAGAGGAAAAAGAATAATTAGTGGAAAAGAAAGGACAACCAACAGTAATCCTAATTCAACTCTCGTGACATTCAGTTGGTATTATGTTACCGACAGTTTTCACAGCCAAGATTTCGTACTCCGGTGTTAATCGGTGGCGGATAAGAATAATCAGAAAAATCCCAAATTTTTATATTAAACATCTTTATTTATTTTGGTCATTATGGTATAAAATTCAGTCATTAATTTAATAAATAAAAATTACATCAACTGTCCCTCTCATTTAAGGGTAAAATATAAAAAGTGTTAAAATAAATTAATTAGATCCTAAATATACTTTTAATAAGCCTACAACTTATATAACTCATTTTCGTATCACCGTTTATTTTAAAATTACATAAGTTTGAATTTAACTTGCTTAATATCAATCGAAACATCAAACGAGTATTACAATCATTTAATATTTATTTTTAATATATTTTATTTATATAAAGAGATATATTTTAAATAATAATTATTATAATATCCTATTTTTATTTTATTAATTTTTATTAACAACAACATATAATACTTCAAATTATATTTCAAATTATTATTTATATATACATACACATATATCTATTTACAATTAATTGTTCGTGAATCGTCGAGAATAGTCAAAGGTTAACTGAATCCATATAAACAAATTCAAAAATTTTGAGACTCAACATTACAGACTTTGCTTATTGTGTCGAGATCATATTAAGATCAAGTTTAAATTTGGTCGGAAACTTCCGGGTCGTCACAGTACCTACCCGTTAAAGAAATTTCGTCCCGAAATTTGATTGGGATGGTCATGGTTGACACTAAGTATGTTTTCATGACTCATATGAGCTGAAATTTAGAGTTTTATCATCAGTGAGTGATATGGATAAAACAAATCATTTATGTGAAGAATACGAGTGAAGCTATTACAAAACAATGAACTGAGTAAATGTAGATTCGCCTTAACCGGTGACGTGGTCACGGTTGATTTTCGGAAATTAAGAAATTTAAAGAAAATCTTCGTAATCTATATAAGATTTGATTCTTCGGTAATTTAGGAAGTCATGATCTCTCTAATTAAATGCGGAGATCTGCCTTGATTTCTTTATTAAATATTTCACTATAATCCACTCTCTTCATTTCCTTTATACTTTGGAGTTCCATACTTTTGTTTTCTCTTCTGACTTTAAGTCAAGCGAATAATGATTCAGAATTCGTAGGTATGAAGTTTCGAATGAACATGGCTAATGTTTTAAGAGAGAAGTTGTAATGGCGCAATCTTAATTGGTTAAATTACCAGATTTCAAGAGAAAAGATAGAATTATCAAGGAAATTTGTTATTGATATGTTTATAGATTAGATAGAATATAAGAGTCGTGTAATATGGCACATGATGACGTTATAATCTGTGAATCATCACGTTCCATTAGAAACTCAGCATGACTTACTGTAATATAATCACATTGGCCGGGCGTTATTATATTATACTAACCCATGCTTCAATTCCCTACACTTCTCCAGAATTCATTCATAGTTTATACTTAGATTTTACGGAAGTTTCCAATATAATGGAATACAGATAGCACGAAGGGGTATATATTTTTGGACGAGAATATTTATGAAAATATCTTCAGAAATATCGAAGATATTTATGATGATATTTTGGAATTTCTAAGTTCGATAGTTGATGAAAAAAGATTTTCCGCAAGATTTTAACATGAGTACGGAGCAAGATATTCTCTAAAGATTTCATCGGATCCAGAATTACATGGATTCTTTGAATATTGGGTTTGGTCCTTGTATTTGTCCTTGGTCTCCTTCATGGTTAACTCAATCCGTTTTTTAGTACCAAATTTTCTATCGAGCGTTCCTAACACTCCTTTCTTTATCATCAAACTCTTGGCCGTTAAGACCATCTTTCATGTTTCTGTTTCCTCTGCATTCAATGCTACGATATCTGAATCATCGGTTATCATTCCGAGGTGGTTTCAGGAGAATTGTGTTTTTAGATGATTAAACGCTGATAGTAATTTAGAGGAATACGAAAGGTTCTCTGATAACAATAAATGAGCATGCATATATATCAAGATTATAATAAGGTTGTTTTGAATGAAAAGTCGAAGTTGTCTTGCTGGAGCTGTGACAAAATTGGCTATTTTGAAAGGAATTATCAAGTCATTTTGGGTAATAATAACACTGAGGAATTAGCACATCTATATATTAAACGTTTACTCAGTTTTCGAGAGTTTTTCAGGTGCATAACTATATGCATAAATCTTTCCTTCCGTAGATGAAATGCAGTTGGTTCATCCTATCGATTGAGGTGTTTTCCAGAATTATGAAAGGTTTGAACGTGGATTGTAATCGTCAAGATACAAATGAGGTTTAAGATGAAATCAAGTGGCAAACTTGAAGAAATGTTTAGTTTCATAGGTTATAATCAATATTTTAATTTATTTTAATTGTCCAATGTTGGCAGTCCACAGTCGACAGTCCACAGTTAACAGTCCAATAATTTATATATAGTTTAATATATAATATTCGAATTAATTAATACGTATCGTGACCCGTGTACATGTCTCAGACTCGATCACAACTCAAAGTATATATATATTATTTAGAATCAACCTCAACCCTGTATAGAAAACTCGATCATTACTGCATATAGAGTGTCTATGGTGATTCCAAATAATATATATAGATGTGTCGATATGATATGTCAAAACCTTGTATACATGTCCCGATATTTAAAGTCCGTAAAATAAATAACAGAAATTAAATGACAATAAATAAAATTGCGAGAATTTAAATTGTGATAATTAAATTGCGATAAATAAATTGTGATAAATAAATTGCGATAAATAAATGTAATACGGAATTAACAGTTAGCTAGGATTTTGTTAGCGTGGATTCTTAACAAAATTTTTCGTAGTTAATTTGTTTGTTTCTATCAAATTTTTATTTCGTCAAATGTGTTCGTCATTATGCCACTTGTTGAATTCTGATAAATCAAAATCCAAATATGAAATTTAATGAAAAATGGTTATACTGTGGTGAACGGATTCGTATATCGGTAGATGTAAGTAGGATAGTAAATGATTGTTGAATCATATTTGAAGAATGTACAGTGTAACTTATTAATGTGAAATCTAAATATTCCTCGGGTATTACCTACCCGTTAAAATATTTTCACCATCAACAATTTGTACAAAAGAATTTTTAATTACAATCTTTATGAAAACATATATACATATATATATTTTCTTCAGATGTAATCATGGATTTTAATGAGTCAATATGATATTAATCTCATTTGATTTATCGTTAGAACTATAATACATAATCTCTAAAACGTTAGAGATTACATAATCGCCATGAAGAATGAAGATAATGATGTAGAATGATTCGCAGATTGATGATTATGCTCGAGGTACATAATGAGATGTTGAGGTGTGAGATGTTGAACTTGGGTAGTTGGTGGTACTGGTATTGATGTTGATGGTACTGTTGGTGCCGTTGATGTTGCTGAAGCTGGTACGTTTTGCACCATATTTTTCAAGGCTACAACTCGAGCGCGAAGCTCGTTGACTTCTTCTATTACTCCGGGATGATTGGCGGTTGGAACCGAGGAGATGAATAAGATTTAGAATTGTAGATATTATGTAATCGTTGCGAGCTATTGGGGAAATGAGAGTGAAAATGATGTTTCAGACTGGTTCGCCGGTAAGTGCTTCAGGTTCTTCGCCAAGAGGTGAATTCGGTTGGTAGAAGGAAAGGATCGCCTTCTTCTCGTCTCCATTGATTGAGTCGACTACGAACCCATCAGATGAATTGGGAATGGATGATTGACTGATTCATTCTGGTGACGCTGCTTCCGGAGCTTAGGTGAACATCCATGTCGGAATAGCTATCGGAATCTGAGAAACTCGAACTGGTTGAGGGATTCATCTCGTACGATCTGATGAAGGATTTTCGATAAGAAATAGATTATAGGATGTAGATTAGTACCCTGCAATACATAATTTACATATGCATATATAATACTAAAATCCCATAAGTTACGGAGGAATCTATGGAAGCTGTCAGGCAAAGGTAACAATAACAGATACGCTAAGATATGAATTTATCTATACACTGTCTATGCAATAGAGGCAGTAAGACATGTCTAGACTTTAAGGATGATAAGCAAATAATTTTCGACACTAATGATAAGTAAAACTTTTAACATGCAGACACGGTCGAAGTCCAGACTCACTAATGCATCTAAACAACTATCAGTTAGACATACTAACGCAAGACCTGGTTCGCTAAGACCACCGCTCTGATACCACCTGTAGTGACCCGTCCTAATCCATCTGGACAAAGTCTTCAACAGTTGGTCCCATCGCGAGGTTCTGACCTCTATATGCCATGAACGACTCCATGTAATATGAGCAAATGCACAGCGGAAGATTTCTTTCATACCTGAGAATAAACATGCTTTAAAGTGTCAACCAAAAGATTGGTGAGTTCATAAGTTTATCATAAAACCATAAAATTTTGTAATTTTGATAGACCACAAGATTTAAATGCTGTATGGTACAAATGGGCCCGAATCCTATACCCACCTGTAATGTACATGCGATATCTTTTAAATACAGTACACCTTTCTCGTGTACGAAACCATTTTTCATAAATCATAATAACCGTACACATATCTCGTGCACAAAAATAACATACATATAACCTGTGTATAAAATCATTCTCTCGATACATCACATTCACTTTTCATTGCTTTCATAGCTTGGCTTGGTAACCGACCTTAACATATAATGCGCATAATAATATCCCCAAAACAGAACATCTCGTCTGTATCATAATCATATAAACTTCGAAGTACTAAACACCACGCCCACTAGCCCTTCCGTCTAGTGAACATTCTGGGTGGGGGTGTTAAACCCGGTAGCTACCTTTAGGATTCGCGTCAATTAGGCGTGCACTAATTCTCAAAATTAGTGATGTTCCCTAATTCTTAGGTTACCAAGCAATAATAATCAGGGGAAAAATATTCATATCAATTGTGGCAATTATCACGTCCACATAATTCAATGGTGGCAATTATCACGTCCACATAATTCATTCGAGGAATGTTTTGCTTGTGTCTATCTCGTCAAACATTTATAAAAGCATTTCATGTATTCGCAGTTCAAAATGTATTTCAAAAGCATTTAATAAAGCAGTTGTAAAAGTAGCGCATGTATTCTCAGTCCCAAAAATATAAAGAGTAAAAGGGAATCAAATGAACTCACGCATATAAATATTGTAAAACAGTTAATAAAGCTTTTGCATGTATTCTCGGCCCAAAAATGTAATGAGTAAAAAGGGAGCAAATGAACTCACCATATTGTATTTTGTAGTAAAAATACATATTACGACATTGAACAATTGTTGGGTTGGCCTCGGATTCACGAACCTATATTATTTGTATATATATTAATATTTATATAATCGCAATTGAACAAATTCATATATTAGAACTTATGTTATATAATATATATTTAATTTGTGTATACAAAAATGATTAGTGTTTATATTAATATAAATTCAGTTAGTTTTATATTAAAAGTACCTGATTTGTTATATATGAATATTCATATAAAGTTCGTTAATATGATTAATACGTACTTTTATGTAATATCACCTATAAATATATTTTTATAAACATAATATTTATTTAGTAAAATAATATTAATAATGGTAAATAAAAGTTTTATTTGATTATAATAATAATATAAAAAAATAACAATACTGATAACAATAATAATTATGGTAATTTTACTGTTAATAATAGTTAGGATAATAGTTTTAATAGTAATAATAACGATACTCATAGTATTTATAATAATACTTATAATAATCTGATAATACTAATAATACTAATAATAATGATAATATTAATAATACATAATAATAATACTCATACTTATAGATTGATGTTAATGTTAATATTTATAAAAATAATAATAATAACATTAGTAACACTTCTTATAACAATAATACTAATAATAATAATAATAATAATAATAATACTCCTAATGAACATAACACATAATAATAATAATACTAACAACAATGATAATATTAATACTTAATAACATTAATAATGATAATAATAATAAATAGATAAAAAGAAAAATACCTCACTACATGGATGAGCTTCAAAAAAAATATAAACTGCACTAGCCCGGGTTTGAACCCTTGACCTCACGAACATCCAACAACACCCACGACCACCCATCTACTGTTGTTTTTCTGATTAATTACTCCTCCTAAGTTTATATATCTAGTATCTAACTACGAGTACTTCATCTTCTTCAAAATTCCATCATCATCATCTTAACATCAACATCGTGTGTCATCATCCAATTTCTCCTCATCGTATCATTAGTATCGCCTTTATCATGTTCCTTTTGTCATTTAATCATGTTTTCGTTTGCTTTGCATAACACTTCAAGTCCATTTCAAGAGCCCAATTTCACTTGACCCAACTTGTGCAGTTGTTTGAAAAAAATAAATAAACTGCAGCAGTCTAGGATCGAACTCAGGACCCCTCGTTTAACACACTACACGCCTAACCATTATGCTGTCGCAGCTTTTCTGTTATAACTCCTATGTAAATGTTATATAACCCGTATTAGTTCTGTTTTCATCTTCTCCTTTTAATCATCATCTTATTAAATTTTTTTTTTTTTTAAACGTCATCACATCATTGTTTTCTTTCGATATCATAATATGATTATTATTTAAATCATAACTCCATCATCCTTCTCTATCATTCCTCATCAACACTTCGAAAAGAGAAAAAAATATATAAAACGCAGCCATCATGATATCATCTCGTCTTGTTGTCATTTTCACTAGTCATCATCATCACTCTATCCGTTATTTTTAAGATCGACATGTTGGTTTAAACAGAAGATCATAAAAGCATATGATCCATAGGATCCTAACCCACATCTCCAAGAATTAAGCAAAAAAAAAAAATATCAAAAAAAAAATATATATTTCTATAAGAAACGTGGGTAGTGGACTTATTCAACATCCATGATGGCATGTTTTTGTATTAGTGGGAAGCATGTAGGGAAAAGCTTTACTTTAAGTTTAAATTGACTTGATGTAGTTGTCCCATGCATTTAAATGGAACGGGACAAGCACAAAAACAATAACATTATGTTCTTCGATATTTTAACTGAAAAGAAACAAAAAAAAAAAAAATTAACGCGAGTGGAGGTTGATGGTTGCTTTGATTTACCATAGAAACCGTAATAGTTGATGATGGATGATGGTCTCGGTAGTGGTATCCGTGGAGAAAAGAGGGTGTGGTGGTTTGTTGTTTGTTTTGGGTTTCATGGATCTCGAAAAGCATGATCCAACAGAGGGCATAAGTTGCAATATCAACTCAAGTGATGACGGTTTGCGATTAGAACACATGTGATTGTTGTTGATGATAGTTGTAGGGTGGTCTAGTAGGAAGTGGTGATTGAAATGGGTTATAGGGTGGTGATAGTGTTGAGGTTTACATAGGGTGGCGGATGGGGTGGTGATGGAGTGGAGTATGGTGGTGATGACTTTCGGTGATATGAGGTGGTGAGGCTCGATGGATATGGTGATATATATATATATATGTCCATATGCAGTTGTATATTTATGTATATATATAGAAAAGAGAAAGATAAGGAAAGAAATATATATATATATATATATATATATATATATATATATATATATATATATATATATATATATACATATATATATATATATATATATATATATATATATATATATATATATATATATATATATATATATTATATTTATATATATATATAATAACATCAGAATTATGATTATGCAAAACACTGTTTCAAATAGCAAATAAGAAGATAGTCTTCATTTGGAACAGAAAAAGATAAATGATGATGTTTGATTAAAGCAAACAATATAATCACTCAATTTTACGGATGAAAACAAATGGTTGTTGATTGTATGGAGTGCATTCAAATATAATATATAGTATAGATAAAATTATTGGTTCATTGAAAAGTTAGAGGAAAAAGAATAATTAGTGGAAAAGAAAGGACAACCAACAGTAATCCTAATTCAACTCTCGTGACATTCAGTTGGTATTATGTTACCGACAGTTTTCACAGCCAAGATTTCGTACTCCGGTGTTAATCGGTGGCGGATAAGAATAATCAGAAAAATCCCAAATTTTTATATTAAACATCTTTATTTATTTTGGTCATTATGGTATAAAATTCAGTCATTAATTTAATAAATAAAAATTACATCAACTGTCCCTCTCATTTAAGGGTAAAATATAAAAAGTGTTAAAATAAATTAATTAGATCCTAAATATACTTTTAATAAGCCTACAACTTATATAACTCATTTTCGTATCACCGTTTATTTTAAAATTACATAAGTTTGAATTTAACTTGCTTAATATCAATCGAAACATCAAACGAGTATTACAATCATTTAATATTTATTTTTAATATATTTTATTTATATAAAGAGATATATTTTAAATAATAATTATTATAATATCCTATTTTTATTTTATTAATTTTTATTAACAACAACATATAATACTTCAAATTATATTTCAAATTATTATTTATATATACATACACATATATCTATTTACAATTAATTGTTCGTGAATCGTCGAGAATAGTCAAAGGTTAACTGAATCCATATAAACAAATTCAAAAATTTTGAGACTCAACATTACAGACTTTGCTTATTGTGTCGAGATCATATTAAGATCAAGTTTAAATTTGGTCGGAAACTTCCGGGTCGTCACATATTCGGGATCCTAGAAGCTTTGTCAATATCCCTTACTGTGTTGCTTTTTATTTATCTAAAATGGTAGAGGGAATGCAGGACGGGAGTATAATAGGAGGAGGTATTTTTTTTACTCTCATTGGAGAGTATTTAGGTGTTGATAGGAACCAAGGGGGTCCATTACAGCTTTGTAGAGAATAGGTTGAGCCCTTAGGATTGAAAGTTTATGTGGGTGCTAAGGTATTGAAAAGTAGACGTAACCAGGCAGTACCCTATGAGGGATCTCATCCTCATGTAGAGAGAGGCTCAGACGAGGAAATGGAGGAGGCGGAAGATATTAGGGATGTCTTTCGAGATGCTATTCTTGACGTCCACGTTCGTATAGATGAGGAAGCAATGACGAACGCGGCCAGACATAGTATGTATGAGCAGTGGAACTCCGAACGAGTATATGAGGATTATAGGCAATGCCAACACGATAGCTGGTTAGTTCATTAGCACCAAATCATGAGCCAGCTATCATATCAGGTACCAAATAATTACGTACCTACTCGACCTGCTCATTTTTCGCCACACAGCCCCAATATCCGACCACCCTTTAACCAGTATGACTATAATCAAGCGTATCAGAACACCTATAACCAACAATGGAACCCACCTGACGAGATGAACTGGAACCCATATCCAGACTGATTTAGTTCCATTTGGTTATTTATATGATTTTTATGTTTTTATCTTTTTACTTATTCATGTTTAAACTTATGTTATTGAATATACTTATGTAATCTTTATCATTTTTATTATTATTGTGTACTAATATTTCACATTTAGGATTTGAAAGTGGGATATTAAGTCCCATTTCAAATTGCCATGCATGTTTATATTTGTATGTATGTATATGGTAAATTGTACAAAACAGGGTAAAACAGCGCATTTTCAAAGACTGGCATTAAGTTCAGCAAAAGCTACTAATTTTGACGATAAGATAAATGTGATGTAACAACATACGGAATGGACAAATGATATGTACCATTTATCATTCAGCAAACAAACGCCAATATGTTTGGAAACTTTGGTAAAATTTAATCATTTCTACACTAATCACCCTCAATAATTTAAATTGTTACTGATTTCTTGCAAATGAGGGCATTGCAAGATCTTAAGTGTGGGAAGGGGTTAAATTCTTTCGGATTTTTTAAATTTTTTTACTTTAAACACTTGGTTACCATTAAAAATACTAGTAAAGTAGTAGTTGTATTAGAATCTAGTGCTCTCTGATAATAAAGAACAACCCTAGTCTTATATACTGGCTACCCAATTCTAGTAAAATTTTTCAAAATTTTCAATTAAATGAACTCAAAATCATGTTTATACATATTTATGAACGATAAAACTAGGTGTTAACACCGAAATTATTGTTACCTCGGAAAGGACATAAATTGAGAAACCAAAATGTTAAAATTCATTTAAAATGGAATAGAGGACAATAAAAAGGAAAATAAAAGCCAAGTGTGGGAAAAATTACCAAGTTATCTTAAACATATGTCACATATTTCTGTAACAAATAATTGAAGATACTTTTGCTTTGGACTAAACTAAACTATTTTACCCGATGAAAGAAAAGAAGAGATGGATCTACACGATGAATCAATTCCATCGTTAAAAGGAAGTAAAGTCTTTCGAAAAAGACACGCGCTTCATGATTTAGGTCATGAAGTTGTCGTCCAGACCAGCTGTAGGTTGATGAAAAATCTAGAAAAGTCATCTCTAAAATCAGCAGGAAATCCACGGACCTCAGCATAAAACAGGGTCGCCAAGTGATCAGATTTATCCTAACCATGAGAAGGATTTATCTCGTACAATGGGAGGCACCGTGCAAATTAGCTTGATAAGACTAATAAATCAGATCCCCAGAAAGGATAATCTCCTTAAAAGATCAAAAATCAGCTTTTAAGCCTGATATTACTCAATCTTAGAGATTGACCTTAAAGATTGAGAATTCAAACTCATGGAATTCAATGATATCTAAACTCGAGCTTGAACGAGAAAATATTTTGATCAAATTATAAACCGATTTGTTTTCTGAAAACCCATTTTCAATGCGTTCATTACCATTGAACGTAAAATCCTAGGAATTCACCTGGAATTCATTAGGTCATCTGAACCAAATCGGGTGTCAACCGTAAGAACGGTGGTTGCATAGCATGGTCGAAGACAGGACCTTGTGCCAGACCAAAAAATCATAAGGGTGAGCTTTACTATTGCTCCTACAAAGGATAGTAATTGCGTCCGACACGTTATAGACCATAATTAAAAGCATGTCAGGGGACATTGCATTAACAGTTGCTTGTTCAACGCTTTCCTTTATAACCAGACGGTAGTTTACCGAAAGGTAATATACGGAGCAAGTATAATGGATGTGTTGCTTTCCTAATACAAGGTTAGCAAGTGGGTGACACAAAACCACAAGTTTTGAGCTAAAATTTTCAAATCTGAAACCCACCAAGCCCACAAAAATATTTTGCAAACACCGGTGAAGGGTTATTCCGGAAAACTTATCTAGGGTAAAAACTAGATTTAATTTTCAAAAGATCAAATGTTTTCATAAAGATCCAATTTCCTTAATGGATCTAAATTTTATAGTCATGTGGGACTGTAAATCACATCGTTACTACCATTGTTTATACCGCCGTAAAGAAATCACTGATGTACAAAGTGTGAAGAATAAAGAAGTGATTCTAGTATTTCAAGACTATATTGCTTGAGGACAAGCAACGCTCAAGTGTGGGAATATTTGATAATGCTAAAACGAACATATATTTCATAGCATTATTCCTCAAGAAAGACAAGCTTTTAGTTGCAATTGTCCTATTTACAAGTGATATTCGTTTAAATAATAAAAGGTGAAGACAAAAGACATATTCAACGAATTAAAGACGCAAACGACCAAAAAGCTCAAAAGTACAAAATACAATCAAAGAGGTTCCAATTATTGATAAGAAACGTCTCGAAATTACAAGAGTACAAGATTCAAAACGCAAAGTACACGATATTAAATTGTACGCAAGGACGTTCAAAAATCCGGAACCGGGACCAGAGTCAACTCTCAACGCTCGACGCAACGGACTAAAAATTACAAGTCAACTATGCACATGAATATAATATAATATATAATTAATTCTTAAAATTAATATATATATTATATTATATTATAAAACCGTCGGCAGAAGAAAACAACCAAATGTGAGCCTCCCCAGCTGGCCATGCGATCGCATGGCCTTGAAGAGCAAAGCTCATGCGATCGCATGAGCTCCTTTTTCAGTTCACAAGCCTATAAATTCGCAGTTTGGTGAACGTAATAATATATATATCCATCATCTCTAAATATATACGTAATATATATATATATATATATATATATATATATATATATATATATATATATATATATATATATATATTTATATTTTAATTTTAATTTTAATTTTAATTTCTAATAATAAGGGTATGTTAGCAAATGTTGTAAGGGTGTAAGTCGAAATTCTGTCCGTGTAACGCTACGCTATTTTTAATCATTGTAAGTTATGTTCAACCTTTTTAATTTAATGTCTCGTAGCTAAGTTATTATTATGCTTATTTAATCCGAAGTAATCATGATGTTGGGCTAAAAATATTAAAATTGGGTAAGTGGGCTTTGTACCATAATTGGGGTTTGGACAAAAGAACGACACTTGTGAAAATTAGACTATGGGCTATTAATGGGCTTTATATTTGTTTAACTAAATGATAGTTTGTTAATGTTAATATAAAGATTTACAATTGGACGTCCCTATAAATAACCATATACACTCAATCGGATACGATGGGCGGGATATTTATATGTGCGAATAATCGTTCATTTAACCGGACACGGGAATGGATTAATAGCCACTAGAATTATTAAAACAAGGGTGAAATTATGTACAAGGACACTTGGCATAATTGATAACAAAGTATTAAAACCTTGGGTTACATTCAGTCTACATTCTGGTGTAATTATTAAATAAAGTATTAAAATCTTGTTACAGTTTAAGTCCCCAATTAGTTGGAATATTTAACTTCGGGTATAAGGATAATTTGACGAGGACACTCGCACTTTATATTTATGACTGATGGACTGTTATGGACAAAAACCAGACGGACATATTAAATAATCCAGGACAAAGGACAATTAACCCATGGGCATAAAACTAAAATCAACACGTCAAACTCATGATTACGGAAGTTTAAATAAGCATAATTCTTTTATTTCATATTTAATTTCCTTTATTTTATATTTAATTGCACTTCTAATTATAGCACTTTTATTTATTGTTATTGTATTTAATTGCACTTTTAATTATCGTACTTTTTAATTATCGCAAGTTTATTTTATCGCACTTTTATTTATCGCAATTTCATTATCGTTATTTACTTTACGCTTTAATTTAAGTCTTTTATTTATTTAATATTTTACATTTTGTTTTAACTGCGACTAAAGTTTTAAAATCGACAAACCGGTCATTAAACGGTAAAAAACCCCCTTTATAATAATAATATTACTTATATATATATATATTTGTATTTTTATAAAATAAAACTAATATAACGTTAAGTTTTGATTAAAAGATTTTCGCTGTGGAACGAACCGGACTTACTAAAAACTACACTACTGTACGATTAGGTACACTGCCTATAAGTGTTGTAGCAAGGTTTAAGTATATCCATTCAATAAATAAATAAATATCTTGAGTAAAATTGTATCGTATTTAATAGTATTTCCTTGTAAAATATAAGCTATTTTATATACAGCTCGCAGAACATCAACATGCATCACCAAGTGTGGTTTTTAATCTTCATATTTTCATGTGATCCTAATGCCTGAAATTTTGTTTCAAAATAAACGAAAAACAAAATTTACTTCCCTCTTAAACTGCTTCCCTCTTGATTATATATATATATATATATATATATATATATATATATATATATATATATATATATATATATATATATATATATATATATATATATATATATATATATATATATATATATATATATTTGTGATGTCACTTTGTAACAGACTGAATCTAGGGTTAGATGTAAGATTACCGTTTTTACTTCAGACTTATATTTTGCTTTAATGTGCTTTTATTTTTATTATAAGTTTGGTGTTTTGTAATTATTTTGTTGTGTCCTGTTCGTGACAAGGTTGCAGAACATATTTGTTTATTTTATTTGGGCTCCATGTGATGGGCCAAATGGGCTTTTGTAATTTACAGATAACTAGTAAATACTCGTGTGAGATGGGGCTAAGACATAACCAACCTATATAAGCTTGTGATCATCCATTTGCCTCATTTTCCCCAATTTCACTCTCTCTAGAATATTCACCTCGTTCTTCTATTTCTCTATAGAAAACCCTAATCACCAAATTTGGTCTAAGGCTTGATTTAGATTGGGAATCTGTTGTGATAGATTCTAGTGTCAAAATAAGGTAAAATTCATTTTAGCCATACGGATGTGCTTGTAACGGTATGGTTGCATTTGTAACCGCACGGATGTAGATCAGTGCATGATTAGTTATTTAATGGATGTTATTCTGTTCGTGTGTCTAATTTTGATTAGTTCACTTTGATGACTTAGTTTTATTATTCTCGGGAGATAAGAATTAAGAAGAAACTCAGAAGTAGATTATGAGCTGTTACTGGTAATCAGAGAGTGGGACTATCTCCGGATAGAGTTTAAGTAGCATGTCATGTTACTGTGTTATACATTTACCACGCTTATGGAATGATAGTTTTATGCTATGTTTAGTTGATGATTGCCATGCTAGTGAGATATTACTTGTCTGTAGCCTTTCTGTGAATCTTGTGTGCACTATGTTTGACACCATCTGGGTCTGAGGAGGCTGGGGACTTTCAACTGGGCCTGAGGAGGTTGAAGTCCGTATGAGGTCTACTGGGCCTGATGAGGTTGGGTCTGGATCTTGTTATCTGTGTATTGATCCAACTGTAAGGACTATCGATGGACACTAGCTGGATCAGGTAAGTGTCTTGTGCCTGTACAAGCTGTTGATCCTCGTATTGTCATTGATTGTTTGTTAGTTGGTTGTTAGCATGTTAGCGTTGTTGATTGCATGCTTGGTGCTTAAACTTATTTTGCTAGATAGACTCCATTCACTTAGCCGTCGTGCTAACTCCCCCACATTACCACCCCTGCAGGTTTAGGTATTGCGGATGGTTTGGGTGCTCGTGCTGAAGACATGTTTGCCTGTTTAACTCTGATGTGAACTATTATCACTGATTTTTTGTAATAAGTTAACGTTATGACTTGACCTTCTGGATTTAAGCTATGTTTGTAATAAATCACGATCTTAGTTGTGTTTGTTTTGATAATGACTAATGATTGATTTAACTACGTTTTCAAAAAAATAATGTTGTGTTACACACTTGTTCTCATGTTATATGCTTTTTCACGCCACTTCATTTGTATGAGATGAAAATTTTAAAATGTTAGGATTAAGATGTTTCCTTTTGTGTGGTAAGGATGAATGTTCAATCTCTGAAGTTGACTAGGTTCTATGATATTAACTTATTAACTGTTGTGTATTTTTTATAATAAGATTCCAAAATTTTTTTCACTCTATGATATTATGTCTTAAATTTAGATGAAGGGTTTTATGTGCTTAACATTTAGTAGAATTTGCAATATACATATGTAGTAGGTGTAAGGTATATTTATGTTTCTAACTCCTTTGATGGCCCACGTTAGCCAAACTATCAAGTATAGCACTAAGTATCACACGTCGTAGGATTCAAAACATTTTCAATTCTCCTTTTTTGCGTGTTGTACCGAAACCTACATCACTAAGGGCATTATCGATATCATTCAAATGAACCGAATATGGAGTACCCAAAGACCCATCAACCTGACAAATCATTTTTACTTTTATCTTCAACTGTAACACTACATACTGATACCTCCACACCACCGACCACATTCTCCTTACACATATTTAATTCTTCGCTTTTCCGATTTAAATATGCGCTAACCAAAGTTGAATCGCATCCAAAACAGTTGTCCCGTCTTCATTTCCGTTAACCTCATTCTGATTTCCCAGATCACATGCTGAACACTTCTCTAAGCGTGTAATTGGAGTATCAACAATAACCGCTTCCGTGAAAGAACCAAACCTAATGGTGAGATTGATACCCGAAATCACCTCCATCGAGAACTTATCTTCATTAAACAAACGAAAAGCCACTGATCATATACATAGCATTATATATGTGTATATTATTTACTAAACGCTAAAAGCAGAAGTTACGCGAAGTATATTCGAAAGGCTTGGAATATTCGCTGAAAATAAAGATAGTGGATCAGTTTCCGCACTAATGAAAGACTGCGGATCACTTCGCTAAGTTTTCACGAATAGTTAAGCAATCCGCAGACCGAGAATATTTCGAAAACTATAAATAGGGAGCTTGGCCTCTCATTTATGGGTTGTTGATTTTCTGCCATTTGCCCGGACCTTTGTAATTTTCTCTTGTGATCTTGCCCAAGGAACTTTTACATAGTGTCGAGGTGAATCATGCTAATTAACAATCAAGACCGGGTTGGGGTGGTTGATCACTTGATTGTTAAAGTGAAAGACGATCATCAGGGCCCAAAATAATCATCAAATATTCCATCCTCCATCTCAATCTCATTGCACTCAATCCTTAATTAAGTAACTCATTAATTATGGATTGATCAATTGGCACCATCCGTGGGACATGTTTTAAACTTAAACTCGAATTTTTTTGTTTTTGCAATCAAACAACTAATTGGCTTGTTTAATTTCAATTGGGTTTCGTTATGATGATTTGCAGGTACTTTCTAAGGCGTATCGGCTGATTTGATTATCGGCCATGGCAGCAAATGAAAAGCAAGTAAGTGTTTCTGCGAATGCTGATGTGATGGCTGGTGATTCGCAGAATGCCTTGCCGTTTAATTCACAAACAAATTTTAATGCTACTATAAGCAAATCAGTTCAAGAACCGCTCGCTAAGACTTCTAATGTTAACACCGCTAATAATGATTCGCAATTAGAGGTTGCCGTAGAAAAAATGGTAGCGCGCAGAAATCTGCAACAGAACCGCTATGAAACCATTGCTGAAGGCAAGCGGTTAAGGGTTTTGGCTGGAAAAGCGAGTCTGTGAACAGACAAAGTTGTTGGCACTACTATTGAGCAAGCTAAGAAAGACACCAAGTATTGTCGCGAACCTCGTATACCGCGTACTTACTTATGGTTGTTGAATGATTCAGGATCACAAGTTGGTCGCTTAGTTGTGGAACATCATGATAGTGATAGTGATAATGCAGAGAAACGCCTTGTTTTGAACTCTGCTTATAACTCAAAGATTGCGAAAGCACCAAGAGAAGGAAGCAAATTCTCTGATGATTCAGATAGTGTAAAAATTTCACATGTTAAGTGAAGGCGACCACCAACACCTTTTTCTCGTCATGGGGAAGAAGGTGAAGCATCTGATGCTGTCCGCAAAGAGAATGCTCAACATTTTTTAGCGGATGCTTTTAAAAGCATCGCGCCTAAGTCAATGCAGCATAAGTTTGAACAACCGAATTTTTTGCAAGATATGATAGCCAAATTTTGTGCGGAAAATAGTGATACTCGTAAAAAAAAGGCGACTGAGATTACTACTGCCGTAGACAAGTTTGTCCAGCATATTTCTGATTATCCAATCGTTACACCGCCTATTGTGCCGGCGACATTGGGAGTTTAGTCGGGTTTAACGGATCCTTTGGATTTTTTGCAGCGGTTTAAAGGGGTGGTATAACGACCCTCAATTTTTCCATTCTATATTTTTCCATATTAAATGCGCAACAATATAATTAAACTCAATAATTAAACTTTAATCGATAATGGTTAAGCGTTAAGAATTATAAAATATACTAATTAACTTTGTACATTAATTGACAAGTTAATAAAAATAATAAGCTAATAAACTTTTGTGAACAAGATATAATAAAATAAAGTTTAATGTAATTACCAAATTAATCTTAAATAAGTTTAGGGATTATTTAAGCTAAATTAAAGTCCAAGGTTTAAAGTGAAAAATCAAAAAACCCTTCCATGCATGGATGGGCCGAAATTTAAAAAAAATATATAAAGGAAATGACCAAATTGCCCTCCCAATTTTCGGCATTCAAGAAGCTTCCATCACCTCCTCATTTGTTTGCCTTGTTCCCTAAGTTTAACTTGTTTTCCAAGTCTAACTTGTTCCCTAAGTAAATCTAACCCTAACCCTAATTCTAGAATTTTCCTAACACTCCTATAAATAGAGGCCTAACCTAAACCTTTTCATTGTACCAAATCACAATCAAATCTCTCTCCCATAAATCTCTCCTCTCCCTCTTATTTTCAACTCAAAGCCGAAACCATCAACATCATCACCATCGAAATCCACCACCACCTTCAAGGGATTTTCCTGTGATCTTCAAGTGTTCTTTGCATTCTTCATGTTCTTCAAGAATCTTAAAGGTGTTCTTCGAATCTTTAAAGGCTTTGATCTTCAATCTTCATCGTGTTCATCTTTTCTTTGTTAGTCGTCTTCGAATCTTCAAAGGTATAACATAAACCCTAACTTATTTACATAAACTTTGAGTTTTGTTTAATTCATGTTCATGTTATAAACTTATTCATAAACATATACATAAACACACCTAGATCTATACATGAAAAAAATATATATTAATATGTATGTATGCATGTCGACTAGGAAAAAAAGGGGGAAAGGAAAGTTTGATCTTCGAAACCCTAGATAACAATTAGGAGATTTGTTTGTGTTAATTAAGGAAACAAAATAAACCTAAATATATACATATACATATCGATACATATATATATATATATATATATATATACATGTAAAAAAATATTTTTTTTATATATATACATATACACGAGTTACGTACATATATCTATACTAAACCCTAATTACACCTAAACTATACTACTTTAATTAAAACCCTAAACCTAACCCTAATTTATTAAAACCCTAATTAATTATTAAACCCTAGACATTAATTAAACCCTAGTTATTAATTACTAAACCCTAATCATTAATTACTACTCTAATTAATTAAACTTAATTAATTAATGAAATCTTAATATTACTTATACTATTATCTAACACTTACACTTATACTATTATTAACACATATACTATACTACCTATATTATAACGCATAAAAACATTTTTGGATATATATTGGATATATATAGATCTTCGAACTTTCTTGATGAATGGTTTCTACGAAACTCTAGGCGGAAGGGTTTGGATTTTTCGATTTAAAGGATCCTATAGCTCAAGCCCCTAGACCTGAAATGGCATTTCGAAGGGAAAGGGGTGATTGGAAGTATATCTAATATGGCAAGTATCCTAAAATGGAAACACTTTTAAAATAGAAACTTTCTAATTATAAACTTACTAAAATAGGAAATTTACTAAAAATAGAAACTTTCTAAAAATAGAAACTTTCTAAAAATGGAAACTTACTAGGAATGGAAACTTAGTAAAACGAATTACACTTACATACTTAAACTTAAACTTGGGCAAAACACTTACTACTCTTAAATGTCAATAGGTTGACTTTTCTGCTCACTCATCCAACTTTTTATTCCGAGGAATAACTAGCACATCTCTCTACTTACTAAGGTGAATTCATAGCCCCACTCTTTATTGCTAGAAAACTTATTTACTTTTATTGGGGTGAGACACATGCTACTTATACAATTTACAATTTAGACACAAGTGCCAACTGTTAAAACTATGCTATACCCGGCTATGTCCGACTAAGTCCCTACAGTGATATTTTTAATTGCTCGTTGAATGCATGCTTAATTATTTGGGGTAGGCCTATCGGGAGTAACGTCCCCGATACATTTGACCAAGTCATTGTAAGTATAAACTACAACTTGTCTTTGGGGCAAACTTGAACGTTTAGTCTAAATATCACGCATTGGCATAACTTTTTGATCCTGCGAGATCAACTTCACAAACTAAATCTTGTAGTTTAAAACAATGGTCAAACTTATTTGTTAAACCTATGAACTTCACTCAACCTTTTGGTTGACACTTTAGCATGTTTTGTCTCAGGTGCTGATTGATTCAAGTTTTCTTACTTACTACTTATGTGATGCTACTTGGACATAGGATCAAGAGATATCGTTTTTACTACTTTTGCATTTGAACATTTACTTTATTCCGTTGTAACGACATTTCATTTTCCGCTGAGTACTCAATAAAGTTTATTTTATCATTTAGTATTGTTCTCGTATATTATAATATGTTGGTTTATTTGATATTAAGTCACATTTTGCCCAGGCCCTAACAGGGGGTGTGATAGATTGGTATCAGAGCATAACCATGATGTTATAGAAAACCAGGATTGCATCTTTATGTGTGCCTTATTTGCTAGCTAGGGTGCCTTAGCAATCTAGGAAACTATAACCTTTCCTGCCTTAGACTTAAAGCACTTAGGATTGCCCTATAATCTTTACACTTATGCTTTACTAAACTTGACTTAAAGATTCTAATCAAAAGTTTCTTTCCTAATGATAGGATGTCAAGCTCAAGCATTAATAAACCAACTCTTTTCAAGCCAACCGAAGAAGATACTAAAGGGTCTTCCAGTGAAAGATCAGTCCAAAGTCCACCTTATGGCTTTGGTGGTCCTCGTTCCCCAAACTATAGTCCGGATACTCTACCTGTATCTCCTGATTTTCACCCAACTCAAGGATCTGAAAGCGAAGGAGAAAGCCCTACTGATCCTGCTGACTCTGGCTCTTTTCACTCATTGGTACATAAACCAATGAGTACTCCCGAATAGGATGCTCTTCAAGACCTCCCTAACTACGATAGTGACTTCTCAGATTATGAGCCTGAAGAAGAGCCTATTGAAGAATCGTCTGAAAACCCAACTCTAAAGAGAAAGAAACTCGAACCCGCTACCGTCCATTATTATGTAATAACGAGGAGCACATGGAGGTGAATGTGATATCACCAACCTTCAGAGTAGCTGCGAGAAGAATAGGGAGTATAGTAGATGCCATGTTGCTCGGATAGAAGTGCGTCTAAACAACCTAGAAAAAGAAAACAGAATCTTGAAGGAAATCATCCAAGAGTCTCTCGACTCTCAGACCGAAAGGCTAGAAAAACTTGTGAAGGATAACATGGAAAAAGTGATGAAGCAGTTTGAGGACGAGAAGAAGAAATATGAAGACTACTTCAATCTTAATATTTCTTAGTTATTTTTCCATTTTCCATCGATGTAAAGGCTATGCCTTAAACTATTTTCTATTTTCGAATCGTGTATTAAAAGGCTTATTTAACGCCTCGTTCCTTAATAATATAAAGTGTTTTATTTATATCATGTGATATCAATACTTTATCTTATTCATACTTGTAATTGCTCAAACCTATAATTTGTTAACTTATCCGAATTATGTCAACTTCTATGTAGCAACATCATGGTTCATCCAACTGCACCTACTATTAACAATATCGTGTTGACTACCGAGCAATTCCAATAGTTACTCACTGTCGCACAAGGCAACGCTCAAGCTAATAATGTTAATCCTCAACTGAAACCTTAAAACTGTCATCCTCCCGCATTCAAGGGAAATGAAGAAGCTGTCGAACTAGTTCGTTGGTTTGAGAAGATGGATTCCATTTTTTATATTTGCAACTGTGGTGATGACGATCGAGTAAAGTATGCCACTAGCTCATTAGGTGGTAATGCTTTAACTTGGTGGTCTGCTCATGCCAAGTCCGTAGGGATTGACAATGCTAATGCAATTCCAGGGGACGAACTCAAAAGCATGATGATTAATAAATTCTGCCCTCGAAGTCAAGTTCAGAAAGTTGAAGCTGAGTTCTGGGAACTCAAGGTGAAGGCAACTGATATTGAATGTTATACCAACCGTTATCTTGAACTTTCTACTCTATGTCCCGAGATGTTTCCTACCGAAGCTAGAAGGATTGAACGATATATTGAAGGCTCCCCGAGGATGTCCATGGGAATGTTATTGCTGTCGAGAAGGTTACTCTTGATGCTGTGATTCTCATGGCACAAAATTTGATGTTGGCCAAGAGAAGAAGAACGTCGGCTAGTAAGCAGGTTGAGACCAAGGGTAATGATAGTAAGAGGAAGTTTGAGTCATCTCAAGATTCGACTCAAAATGCTAGTAAGAAGCCTACGGATAGTACAAGGTCGAATTATAAGGGTACCTATCCTTTCTGTGTTCGTTCTGAGAGGCATCACTCGGGGAAGTGTACTGCTATTTGTTCGTTATGTAAGAAAGTGGGACACATTGCTAAGATGTGTAAGACTCCTCCAAAGGATAAGGCAATTGTTCCTGCCAAAGCTCCTCCTACTTGTTACACTTGTGGAGAAAAGGGACACATTAGTCTAAATTGCCCTAAGAAGAAGGATAATCCCGCTCCTGGAACTAATACTACTGCTGCGAAGGGTCGTGCATTTGTTATTACTCTGCTGAAGCTCGAGATGAAGATGAGGTCATAACGGGTAAGTATCTTGTCAATAATTGTTATGCCACTATTTTATTCTATGCTGGTGCCGACAGAAGTTATGTGTGTTGTACCCTCTTTACTGAAAAGCCTCAACCCTTAGAAACTAAAACGATTAGTAGAAGTAGCCAATGAAAAGATCATACAAGTCGATAAAATCTATAAAAACTGCAACCTAATCTTAGCCAATAAAGAATTTAAGATAGACCTTTTGCCGGTCAAGCTCGGAAGTTTTGACGTCATAGTTAGAATGGATTGGTTATGTCCATTACATGCTGATATCATGTGTTACGATAAAACTGTTCATGTTCCGTTGGGAAATGGAGAGACTCTCATCATCCAAGGTGAAAAGAGTGGTTCCAATCTCAATATTATCTCATGTATCAAAACCCACAAATACCTTATGAAAGGTTATCCAGCTATTCTAGCCCACGTTAAGATGATTGAGTCGAAAGAGAAGAGTATTGACGATGTACCAGCGATTAAAGACTATCCTGATGTGTTTCCCGAAGATATTTCTGGTCTTCCACCTCCTTGACAAGTTGAATTTCAAATTGATTTAACTCCCGGTGCTGCACCTATTGCTAAAGCTCCATACTGATTAGCACCCTCCGAGATGAAGGAATTATCCAACCAACTCCAAGAACTATTGGATAAAGGTTTCATTCGTCCAAGCTCGTCCCTATGGGGAGCTCCTATTCTATTTGTTAAGAAAAAGGATGGTACGTTAAGGATGTGCATTGATTACCGTGAACTTAACAAGCTTACTATCAAGAACCGTTATCCGTTGCCACGTATTGATGATTTATTCGACCAACTCCAAACGTCAAGCGTCTATTCAAAGATTGATTTGAGATCCGGTTATCACCAACTCAAAGTCAAGGAATCCGATATTCCTAAGACTGCTTTTCGCACTCGCTACGGGCACTATGAATTTTGTGTCATGTCTTTTGGTTTGACCAATGCACCTGCTGTGTTCATGGATCTTATGAACCGTGTTTGCAAACCTTATCTCGATAAATTCGTCATTGTTTTCATTGATGACATTTTGATCTATTCCAAGAGTGAGGAAGAACATGAGCAACATTTGCGCATGATTCTTGAACTCTTACGAAAGGAATAACTCTATGCTAAATTTTCCAAGTGCGAGTTTTGGCTCAAAACCGTACAATTCCTTGGACATGTTGTTGATGGAAACGGAATACATGTCGATCCAACTAAGATTACTGCTATTCAGAACTGGGAGATACCAAAGACTGCGAAGCATATTCGTCAATTTTTGGGACTTGCCGGTTACTATCGAAGATCTATAAAATATTTTTTCCTACTTGCTAAACCTCTTACAAAGTTAACTCAAAAAGGGAAGAATTTTGAGTGGTCAGAAGAACAGGAATCTGCTTTTAAGATTCTGAAGGAGAAATTGACCACAGCCCCGATTTTATCCTTACCCGAAGGTACTGACGACTTTGTTGTTTACTGCGATGCTTCAAAGCAAGGCTTTGGTTGCGTTCTAATGCAACGAGAAAAGGTTATTGCCTATGCATCTAGGCAGTTGAAGAAACATAAAGAGAACTATACCACACATGACCTTGAGTTAGGTGTCTTGGTATTTGCATTAAAGATATGGAGACATTATCTGTATGGTACCCATTTTACAGTGTACACTGACCATAAAAGTCTTCGACACATCTTTGATCAAAAACAGCTGAATATGAGGCAAAGCCGATGGCTCGAGACATTGAACAATTATTACTGTGAGCTGAAATATCATCCTGGCAAGGCGAATGTAGTTGCCGATGCTCTTAGTCAAAAAGACGATGTTAAACGTGTTCGTGCTCTAAACCTGAAGATCAAATCAAATCTTATCTCGCGAATACGTGAAGCTCAATTGGAAGCTATTAAACCGACACTTATCGAAGGTGAAGGACCTATTGGTTTCGAGAACCAACTTCAAGTGAAAGCTAATAGTTCACGGTACTTTGGCAACAGAATTTGGGTTCCTTGCTTCGGTAATCTCCGTGAACTAGTCTTGGATGAAGCACATAAGACTAGATATTCTATTCATCCCGGTTCCAGTAAGATGTATCACGATGTGAAGGAATACTACTGGTGGCCTAACATGAAATCCGACATTGATACTTATGTTAGCAAATGTCTCACTTGTTTGAAAGTCAAGCCGAACATCAAAAGCCTTCTGGTCTGTTGACACAACCCGATATTCCGCAGTGGAAGTGGGAGTGCATCACTAAGGACTTCGTTACTAAGTTACCTAAGACTTCAAACGGTAATAAAACTATTTGGGTCGTAGTTGATCGTCTTACTAAATCTGCGCATTTCATACCGATCAAGGAAACTGATAAGATGGAGAAATTATCACAGCTTTATATTAAAGAAATTGTCTCACGTCATGGTGTTCCTATCTCGATTATTTCTGATCGCGACAGTCGATTCGTTTCCAGATTTTGGAAAACTTTACAATCTGCTCTTGGAACTCAACTCAACATGAGTACAGCCTATCATCCATAAACTGATGGTCAAAGTGAACAAACTATTCAAACCATGGAAGATATGCTACGTGCTTGTGCAATCGATTTCGGCAAAGGTTGGGATAGACATCTACCTTTGGTTGAATTTTCTTATAACAACAGTTATCACTCCAGCATTAAGGCTGCACCTTTTGAAGCTTTATATGGACAAAAATGTAGATCCCCTTTGTGTTGGGATGAACTCGAGGACAGACACTTAACTGGTCCTGAAATCATTCACGAAACTACCAAAAAGATCGTTCAAATTAAGCAACAATTAGAAACTGCTCGTAGCCGACAAAAGAGCTATGTCGATAATAAACGAAAAGACATCGAATACCAAGTTGGAGATAAAGTCATGTTGAAAGTATCCCCTTGGAAAGGTGTTGTCTGCTTCGGTAAATGAAGTAAACTCAGTCCACGATACGTTGGACCTTTCACAGTCACTCAAAGAGTCAGTCCTGTGGCGTACCGATTAGAACTACCAACTAAACTTAGTCAAGTACATGATGTGTTTCATGTCTAAAATCTTAAACGGTGTCTTACTGATGACACACTTGTTATTCCTTTGGATGATGTCCGCATTGATGAGCAAATGCACTTCGTTGAAGAACCTATAGAAATCATGATAGGAGAGGTCAAACAAACGCGTAAAAGCAACATACCTATTTTTAAAGTCCGTTGGAATTCGCGTAGAGGCCCCGAATATACCTGGGAACGCAAAGACCACATAAAACGAAACTATCCCCATCTCTTCTCAACTGCTGATGCAAACGAGGAATCTACCTAAAACTTCGGGATGAAGTTTTCAATAACGGGGAGGTACTATAACGACCCTCAATTTTTCCATTCTATATTTTTCCATATTAAATGCCCAACAATATAATTAAACTTAATAATTAAACTTTAATCGATAATGGTTAAGCATTAAGAATTATAAAATATACTAATTAACTTTGTACATTAATTGACAAGTTAATAAAAATAATAAGCTAATAAACTTTTGTGAACAAGATATAATAAAGTAAAGCTTAATGTAATTACCAAATTAATCTTAAATAAGTTTAGGGATTATTTAAGCTAAATTAAAGTTCAAGGTTTAAAGTGAAAAATCTCAAAACCCTTCCATGCATGCATGGGCCGAAATTTTTTTTAAAAAAATAAAGGAAATGACCAAATTGCCCTCCTAATTTTCGGCATTCAAGAAGCTTCCATCACCTCCTCATTTGTTTGCCTTGTTCCCTAAGTTTAACTTGTTTTCCAAGTCTAACCTGTTCCCTAAGTAAATATAACCCTAACCCTAATTCTAGAATTTTTCTAACACTCTTATAAATAGAGGCCTAACCTAAACCTTTTCATTGTACCAAATCACAATCAAATCTCTCTCCCAAAAATCTCGCCTCTCCCTCTTCTTTTCGGCTTAAAGCCGAAACCATAACCATCATCACCATCGAAATCCACCACCACCTTCAAGGGATTTCCAAGTGATCTTCAAGTGTTCTTCGCGTTCTTCGTGTTCTTCAAGAATCTTTGAGGTGTTCTTCGAATCTTCAAAGGCTTTGATCTTCAATCTTCATCGTGTTCATCTTTTCTTTGTTAGTCGTCTTCGAATCTTCAAAGGTATAACATAAACCCTAACTTATTTACATAAACTTTGAGTTTTGTTTAATTCATGTTCATGTTATAAACTTATTCATAAACATATACATAAACACACCTAGATCTATATATATATATATATATATATATATATATATATATATATATATATATATATATATATATATATATATATATATATATATATATATATATATATATATATATATATATATATATATATATATATATATATATATATATGTATGCATGTCGACTAGAAAAAAAAGGGGAAACAGAAAGTTTGATCTTCAAAACCCTAGATAACAATTAGGAGATTTTTTTGTGTTAATTAAGGAAACAAAATAAACCTACATATATACATATACATATCGATACATATATATATACATGTAAAAAAATATTTTATATATATGTATATATACATATACACGAGTTACATACATATATCTATACTAAACCCTAATTACACGTAAACAATACTACTTTAATTAAAACCCTAAACCTAACCCTAATTTATTAAAACCCAAATTAATTGTTAAACCCGGATATTAATTAAACCCTAGTTATTAATTACTAAACCCTAATCATTAATTACTACTCTAATTAATTAAACCTAATTAATTAATGAAACCCTAATATTACTTATACTATTATTTAACACTTACACTTATACTATTATTAACACATATACTATACTACTGATAATGCTAAAAACGAACATATATTTCATAGCATTATTCCTCAAGAAAGACAAGGTTTTAGTTGCAATTGTTCTATTTACAAGTGATATTCGTTTAAATAATAAAAGGTGAAGACAAAAGACAGATTCGACGAATTGAAGACGCAAATGACCAAAAAGCTCAAAAGTACAAAATACAATCAAAGAGGTTCCAATTATTGATAAGAAACGTCTCGAAATTACAAGAGTACAAGATTCAAAACGCAAAGTACAAGATATTAAATTTTACGCAAGGACGTTCGAAAATCCGGAACCGGGACCAGAGTCAACTCTCAACGCTCGACGCAACGGACTAAAAATTACAAGTCAACTATGCACATAAATATAATATAATATTTAAATAATTCTTATAATTATTTATATATTATATAATATATTATAAACCGTCGGCAAATTAAAAGACAAACTTGTGAGCTGGTTTTACGAACTCCGCGACTTGCGGAGTTTGAAGAAGGAAAGGGCCGCGAGTCGCGGAGCTTTACTGGACGAAAATCCCTATAAAAGGCAACGCAGTTTGATCGTAAAAATATATAAAAAAATCTATCTCTCTCTCAATCTATACGTAATATTTATATTTATATTTTATATTTTAATTTTAATTTTAATTTTAAATTCTAATAATAAGGGTACGTTAGTGAATGTTGTAAGGGTGTAAGTCGAAATTCTGTCCGTGTAACGCTACGCTATTTTTAATCATTGTAAGTTATGTTCAACCTTTTTAATTTAATGTCTCGTAGCTAAGTTATTATTATGCTTATTTAAAACGAAGTAATCATGATGTTGGGCTAATTACTAAAATTGGGTAATTGGGCTTTGTACCATAATTGGGGTTTGGACAAAAGAACGACATTTGTGGAAATTAGACTATGGGCTATTAATGGGCTTTATATTTGTTTAACTAAATGATAGTTTGTTAATTTTAATATAAAGATTTACAATTGGACGTCCCTATAAATAACCATATACACTCGATCGGACACGATGGGCGGGGTATTTATATGTACGAATAATCGTTCATTTTACCGGACACGGGAATGGATTAATAGTCTATGGAATTATTAAAACAGGGGTGAAATTATGTACAAGGACACTTGGCATAATTGATAACAAAGTATTAAAACCTTGAGTTACACTCAGTCGACATCCTGGTGTAATTATTAAACAAAGTAATAAAACCTTGTTACAGTTTAAGTCCCCAATTAGTTGGAATATTTAACTTCGGGTATAAGGATAATTTGACGAGGACACTCGCACTTTATATTTTATGACTGATGGACTGTTATGGACAAAAACCAGACGGACATATTAAATAATCCAGGACAAAGGACAATTAACCCATGGGCATAAAACTAAAATCAACATGTCAAACATCATGATTACGGAAGTTTAAATAAGCATAATTCTTTTATTTCATATTTAATTTCCTTTATTTTCATATTTAATTGCACTTCTAATTATCGCACTTTAATTTATTGTTTTTGTATTTAATTGCACTTTTAATTATCGTACTTTTTATTTATCGCAAGTTTATTTTATCGCACTTTTATTTATCGCAATTTCATTATCATTATTTACTTTACGCTTTAAATTAAGTCTTTTATTTATTTTTAATATTTTACATTAGGTTTTAACTGCGACTAAAGTTTTAAAATCGATAAACCGGTCATTAAACGGTAAAAACCCCCCTTTATAATAATAATATTACTTATTTATATATTTGTATTTTTATAAATTAAACTAATATAGCGTTATGCTTTGTTTAAAGATTTTTTTTCCCTGTGGAATGAACCGGACTTACTACAAACTACAGTACTGTACGATTAGGTACACTGCATATAAGTGTTGTAGCAAGGTTTAAGTATATCCATTCTATAAATAAATAAATATCTTGTGTAAAATTGTTTCATATTTAATAGTATTTCCTTGTAAAAATAAAGCTATTTTATATACACCTCGCATGACATCAAGTATTTTTGGTGCCGCTGCCGGGGATCAAAATCTAGCTTAAAAGCCAGAAGCGCAACGCTAAATATATAAAAAAAATTTATTTTTAGTTTACTTTTATAAAAATACGCTTTTGTAAAAATACGTTTTAAATATTCGAAAACATAAAAAGAAAAATAAAAATATAAATATTTTTAAGAGTTTGTTAAATATTTAAGTTTTATAAAGTTTCCTTATTTTTATTTTATAAAAATATAAGTCTTATTTAAATATTTTATTTTTATTTAAAACATAAAATCAAAAACCGAAAAAAAATATAAATATATATAAATCTAGTTTTAAGATTTTTATTTATAAAATTATAAAGTATCTTTATTTGTATTTTAGTTTTTAAAGATAAGTTTTATTTAAATTATATAAATATATTAATTAAATTAAAAACAGAAAAATAAAAAAAATATATATATAAATAAATAAAAAAATCGAAACCTGTCAAACGAAGCTACCTAATCTGAAATTTCGAACCCCGCGACTCGTGGAGGTTGGTGCCAGGAATACCGCAACTCGCGGAGGAACCCTGACACGGGTACACAGAAACCCTAACAGCATCATTACGTAATTATTATTATTATTATTATTATTATTATTATTATTATTAATTAAAAACCCTAATTAGGTTTTAATTTTTAATTTATTAAGTTTAGTTTATTTATTTAATTTGTATATTTAGTTTAATTAATTTAAATAAATTATAAAATTAACACTTTTATAAAATAAATAATATAAAAATAATATTTTTATAAAAATTGTACTTATTGCAAATTTTAGTATATTTTTATATTTTGTCCCTTTTTAATTGTTTTAGCGTAATTTTTGTATTTTTCGTTCGTATTTAGTTTTAAATATAGTTTTTGCCATAGTTATTTTTACTTCTAGATTTTTAGGCTTTACCTTAAAATCCCTTAAGTGCTTTCTCTTTAGACTAAGATTTAGGTGCTTTAGAATTTTGCGACGTTTTTTTAAGTTTTAGTACCTTTTTAAGTTATTGACATTTGGGATATAGTTTTACTTGTAAGCTTTAATATTTTTAGACGCAATTTTTAATTCTTAGTTTTTAGTTCCTTTTTAAGTTTCAACGCACTACTTTCTTATTTTTATTTTTCGACGCCTTTTACCTATGTATCAATTATCACTCCAATTAGTAATCTCAATTTGCAATTTTAATTTTAAGTTAGTGATAGTAATAAGGTTGGGCTAGTCGAGTGTTTTTAAGTTCTATAGTCACTCTTTTTCTTTCTTATTTTTCGACGCCTTTTATTTTCAACCCTTTTCTTTTTCGACCTTTTTCGACGCGCTCTTTTTCCTTCTTATTTCTCGCTATTCTAGTTTTTAGGACTTATAATTTTTCTACTTCTTATCTAAATTTCTTAAAATTATGAAAATTAATTTTTAGTGGTTAAATTGATAGACATCAAAATTTTCTGGTTCTTAGTAATAGTTGGATTTGTATGTGGACCGGGTTATTGGAGCCAAACAGTACTCAATTATATTGAGACCAAACGAATCCTGCCCCTCTGCTGCATCTTTTGGCTATTCGAAACGTGGGCAAAATTAGAAAAGTCTATTAATTGGATAACTTATATAATTTTTCTTTTCTTTTAAAAACTAATAGGATATTCAGTGAATGCACCGAGCAAGACGTTCACCACCTTTTGTACGTTCACCACCTATAACTAGATCAAGACATCTAGCAAATATTACCGCCGTTGATTTTTCTTTAGAATCGTCATCCAGTCGACCAAGTACTCCAATTCAAATTTCCGATAATCCATTTTTTGAAACCGACCTCACAATTGAGAATCCGGAGAATATTCAGGGACAATTCATAGATCCTGAACCATTAATTTTTCCTCCGGAACCACCAATCATTCAAACAGAGATTATTGAGGAACGAACCATTAAATCAGAATCCTCTAGTGATTCAGATTCAACAAATTCAATTATGGAAAATCTGGAACCTTTAAGTATGGAAGACCGAATGAGAGCTAAACGCACTGGCCAAGGTCATGCAATTACTCATCCTGACATTAATGCGCCAGATTATGAAATCAAAGGACAAATTCTACACATGGTGACTAATCAATGCCAATTTAGTGGTGCGTCGAAGGAAGATCCAAATGAACATCTTCGTACCTTTAATAAGATCTGCACACTATTTAAAATCCGAGAAGTGGAAGAAGAACAGATATATCTCATGTTATTTCCCTGAACTTTAAAGGGAGAAGCCAAAGATTAGTTGGAATTGTTACCTGAAGGGGCGATCGATACATGGGACGTTTTAGTTGAAAAATTTCTTAAACAATTCTTTCCGGCATCTAAAGCCGTAAGACTTCAAGGAGAAATTGTTACGTTCACACAAAAGCCAAATGAAACTCTATATGAGGCGTGGACAAGATTTGGAAAGTTATTGAGAGGATGTCCGCAACTTGGTTTAGACACTTGTCAAATAGTACAAATATTCTACCAAGGATGCGACATCACTACAAGAAAAGACATCGACATAGCAGCTGGTGGTTCCATTATGAAGAAAACAGAAACTGATGCTTACAAAATTATTGATAACACTGCTTCCCACTCACATGAGTGGCACCAAGAAAAAGATATCGTTAGATCATCTAAAACAGCTATCGCCGATTCTAGCCATGACTTAGATTCCATTTCAGCAAAGATAGATGCTGTGGAGAGACGAATGGAAAAGATGACTAAGGATATATACACTCAATACGAATTAGTTGTGAGCAGTGTGGAGGACCACATTTGACAAAAGATTGTCTTAGTATTGAATTAACAATGGAACAAAGAGAGAATATTTCATACATAAACCAAAGGCCTGGAAATAATTATCAGAATAATTATCAACCGCCAAGACCGATTTACAATCAAAACCAGAATTATAACCGAAATATTCCATACAACAACCAACAAGGTCCAAGTAATCAACAAGTATCCAACAATACTTACAATCAGCAAAGACCTAATTTTCAAAACAAACCACCACAACCCGATGATAAAAAGCCGAATTTAGAAGATATGATGACGAAGCTAGTTGAAACTCAAACGCAGTTTTTCACATCTCAAAAACAAACCAATGAACAAAATGCTTAAGCATTTAGAAATCAACAAGCTTCTATTCAAAATATGGAACAAAAAGTAAGTAACCTAGCAAGGTTGATAGGTGAAAGAAAACCGGGAAGTTTACCTAGTGATACAAATGCTAACCCCCGGAATGAAACAGCTAAAGCCATTACCACAAGGAGTGGTACAACACTTAAACCACCTGAAATACCTGTAACTTCTGATGAAACTATTCCTACTCCACAAGAACCACAACCTGAACAAGATAAGGAAACAGAACCGGTAGTTGAAAAGGTTAATGAAGATAACACAGTTAAGGATAAACCTTATGTTAAACCATACCAACCACCACTTCCTTACTCGAGTAAAATGAAAAAAGAGAAACTTGAAGCCGAGCAATCCAAATTCTTGGATATGTTTAAACAGATAAATGTAAATCTTCCTTTCATTGATGTGATTTCAGGAATGCCTAGATATGCTAAATTTCTGAAAGATCTAATAACAAATAGAAAAAAAATGGAAGAACTCTCGGCTATTACTATGAATGCTAATTGTTCTGCAGTGTTGTTGAATAAGATACCAGAAAAATTATCTGATCCAGGAAGTTTCACAATTCCATGTTTTCTGGGTAGTCTTAGTTCAATAGAAGCATTGGCAGACTTAGGTGCTAGTATAAATTTAATGCCGTATTCACTATACGCTAAACTAGACCTAGGAGAATTGAAACCAACAAGAATAAGCATACAACTAGCCGATCGATCAATAAAATATCCTAGAGGGATAATGGAGAACATGCTAGTTAAAGTTGGTACTTTAGTATTTCCAGTAGATTTTGTTGTTCTGGACATGGAAGAAGATTCTCAAGTTCCTCTCATATTAGGAAGACCATTCTTAAACACGGCTAAAGCAATGATAGACGTGTTTGGTAAGAAACTGACCCTAAGTATAGAGGACGAGAGTGTTACCTTTTCAGTTAATAGAGCAATGCAACAACCACAATCTGCAGATGATACATGCTATTATATTCAAACTATAGATTCACATGCAGAATTGTTAGAAGAATTTCCAGAATTACAAGGAACAGGATAATGTTCTTTAGGAGAAGGAACTGAACCAATTAATGAAGCTGAAATATTAGCTACACTTATAGCTAATAGATATGAACCAACAACAGAAGAAATTCAAATGTTAAAAGAAGAAGACAGATATCAATATAAATCATCGATAGAAGAACCTCCGACATTAGAGTTAAAGCCACTTCCAAACCATTTGGAATATGCTTATTTACATGGTGAATCTGAATTACCTGTAATAATATCGTCTTCTCTTACTGAAAATGAGAAATCACAACTCATTTCTGTATTGAAAGCTCATAAACCAGCCATTGCATGGAAGATTCATGATATTAAAGGAATAAGTCCTTCGTATTGCACACATAAAATCCTTATGGAAGAAGGTCATAAAATGTATGTGCAACGCCAATGAAGACTAAATCCTAATATGCAAGATGTTGTTAAAAAAGAGATTATTAAACTGCTTGATGCAGGTTTAATATATCCAATTTCTGATAGTCCATGGGTAAGTCCAGTTCAATGCGTGCCTTAGAAGGGTGGCATGACTGTCATTACAAATGAGAAAAATGAGCTTATTCCTACTAGGACTATAACAGGATTGCGTGTTTGTATTGATTATAGAAAATTAAATGACGCCACCAGAAAAGATCACTTTCCCTTACCTTTTATTGATCAAATGTTGAAAAGATTAGCCGGAAACAGTTACTATTGTTTTCTAGATGGTTTTTCCGGATATTTTCAAATTCCAATAGCACCCGAAGATCAAGAGAAAACCACATTCACGTGCCCTTATGGTACTTTTGCTTACAAACGCATGCCATTTGGACTTTGCAACGCCCCTGCAACCTTTCAAAGGTGCATGATGGCGATTTTTCACGACATGATAGAAGAATGCATGGAAGTTTTCATGGATGACTTTTCAGTCTTCGGTGATACATTTGAATCATGTCTAGTTAATCTTGAACGAATGCTTATTAGATGTGAACAATCAAATCTAGTTCTTAATTGGGAGAAATGCCATTTCATGGTAAAAGAAGGCATTGTTTGTAGTGACCCGAACTTTTCCATGTTTATATATATGAATTGAGATTGATATTTTCATGATTAAATGTTTCCAACATGTTAAGCAATCAAACTTGTTAAGACTTGATTAATTAAAATAGGTTTCATATAGACAATTTGTAGTGACCCGAACTTTTCCATGTTTATATATATATTAAATGAAATTTTTATTTACATGATTAAGTGTTTCTAACATGTTAAGCAATCAAACTTGTTAAGACTTGATTAATTGAAATAGGTTTCCTATAGACAATTGACCACCCAAGTTGACCGGTGATTCACGAATGTTAAAACTTGTAAAAACTATACGATGACATATATATGGTTATATATATAGTTAACATGATTTTATTATAAGTATGTATCTCATTAGGTATTTTAACAATGAGTTATATACATAAAAATGAGACTATTAATTTAAGAAACTCGAAAACGATATATATAACGATTATCGTTATAACTACGTCTTACTAGGTACATATGAATCATATTAAGATATTGATACACTTGGTTAATTATGTTAAATGATAAGTAAATATATTATTAAGTGTATTAACAATGAAATACATATGTAAAAATAAGACTACTAACATAATGATTTCGAAACGAGACATATATGTAACGATTATCATTGTAACGACATTTAACTGTATATATATAATACTAAGATATATTATATATCATAATATCATGATAATATAACAATTTAACATCTCATTTGTTATAATAAACAATGGGTTAACAACATTCAACAAGATCGTTAACCTAAAGGTTTCAAAACAACATTTACATGTAACGACTAACGATGACTTAACGACTCAGTTAAAATGTATATACATGTAGTGTTTGTATTCATACACTTTTGAAAGACTTCAAGACACTTATCAAAATACTTCTACTGAACAAAAATGCTTACAATTACATCCTCGTTCTGTTTCATCAACAATTCTACTCGTATGCACCCGTATTCGTACTCGTACAATACACAGCTTTTAGATGTATGTACTATTGGTATAAACACTCCAATGATCAGCTCTTAGCAGCCCATGTGAGTCAACTAACACATGTGGGAACCATCATTTGGCAACTAGCATGAAATATCTCATAAAATTACAAAAATATGAGTAATCATTCATGACTTATTTACATGAAATCAAAATTACATATCCTTTATATCTAATCCATACACCAACGACCAAAAACACCTACAAACACTTTCATTCTTCAATTTTCTTCATCTAATTGATCTCTCTAAAGTTATATCTTCAAGTTCTAAGTGTTCTTCATAAATTCCAAAAGTTCTAGTTTCACAAAATCAAGAATACTTCCAAGATTGCAAGTTTACTTCCAAGTTTTCTAAATCCATTCCAAGTAATCAACCAAGATCTAGAAACCTTTGTTACTTACAGTAGGTTATCTTTCTAATACAAGGTAACAATCATATTCAAACTTTAATTCAATTTCTATAACTATAACAATCTTATTTTGAGTGGAAATCTTACTTGAAATTGTTTTCGTGTCATGATTCTGGTTCAAGAACTTTCAAGCCATCCAAGGATCCTTTGAAGCTAGATCTATTTTCTCATATCCAGTAGGTTTATCCAAGGAACTTGAGGTAGTAATGATGTTCATAACATCATTCGATTCATACATATAAAGCTATCTTATTCGAAGGTTTAAACTTGTAATCACTAGAACATAGTTTAGTTAATTCTAAAATTGTTCGCAAATAAAAGTTAATCCTTCTAACTTGACTTTTAAAATCAACTAAACACATGTTCTATATCTATATGATATGCTAACTTAATGATTTAAAACCTGGAAACACGAAAAACACCGTAAAACCGGATTTACGCCGTCGTAGTAACACCGCGGGCTGTTTTGGGTTAGTTAATTAAAAACTATGATAAACTTTGATTTAAAAGTTGTTATTCTGAGAAAATGATTTTTATTCTGAACATGAAACTATATCCAAAAATTATGGTTAAACTCAAAGTGGAAGTATGTTTTCTAAAATGGTCATCTAGACGTCGTTCTTTCAACTGAAATGACTACCTTTACAAAAACGACTTGTAACTTATTTTTCCGACAATAAACCTATAATCTTTATGTTTAGATTCATAAAATAGAGTTCAATATGAAACCATAGCAATTTGATTCACTCAAAACGGATTTAAAATGAAGAAGTTATGGGTAAAACAAGATTGGATAATTTTTCTCATTTTAGCTACGTGAAAATTGGTAACAAATCTATTCCAACCATAACTTAATCAACTTGTATTGTATATTATGTAATCTTTAGATACCATAGACACGTATACAATGTTTTGACCTATCATGTCGACACATCTATATATATTTCGGAACAACCATAGACACTCTATATGTGAATGTTGGAGTTAGCTATACAGGGTTGAGGTTGATTCCAAAATATATATAGTTTGAGTTGTGATCAATACTGAGATACGTATACACTGGGTCGTGGATTGATTCGAGATAATATTTATCGATTTATTTCTGTACATCTAACTGTGGACAACTAGTTGTAGGTTACTAACGAGGACAGCTGACTTAATAAACTTAAAACATCAAAATATATTAAAAGTGTTGTAAATATATTTTGAACATACTTTGATATATATGTATATATTGTTATAGGTTCGTGAATCAACCAGTGGCCAAGTCTTACTTTCCGACGAAGTAAAAATCTGTGAAAGTGAGTTATAGTCCCACTTTTAAAATATAATATTTTTGGGATGAGAATACATGCAGGTTTTATAAATGATTTACAAAATAGACACAAGTACGTGAAACTACATTTTATGGTTGAATTATCGAAATTGAATATGCCCCTTTTTATTAAGTCTGGTAATCTAAGAATTAGGGAACAGACACCCTAATTGATGCGAATCCTAAAGATAGATCTATTGGGCCTAACAAACCCCATCCAAAGTACTGGATGCTTTAGTACTTCGAAATTTATATCACATCCGAAGGGTGTCCCGGAATGATGGGGATATTCTTATATATGCATCTTGTTAATGTCGGTTACCAGGTGTTCACCATATGAATGATTTTTATCTCTATGTATGGGATGTGTATTGAAATATGAAATCTTGTGGTCTATTGTTACGATTTGATATATATAGGTTAAACCTATAACTCACCAACATTTTTGTTAACGTTTAAAGCATGTTTATTCTCAGGTAAATACTAAGAGCTTCCGCTGTTGCATACTAAAATAAGGACAAGATTTGGAGTCCATGTTTGTATGATATTGTGTAAAAACTGCATTCAAGAAACTGATTTAGATGTAACATATTTGTATTGTAAATCATTATGTAATGATCGTGTGTAAACATGATATTTTATATTATCATTATTTGATAATCTACGTAAAGCTTTTTAAACCTTTATTTATGAAATAAAGGTTATGGTTTGTTTTAAAAATGAATGCAGTCTTTGAAAAACATCTCATATAGAGGTCAAAACCTCGCAACGAAATCAATTAATATGGAACGTTTTTAATCAATAAGAACGGGACATTTCACAATTGACCACCCAAGTTGACCGGTGATTCACGAACGTTAAAACTTGTAAAAACTATATGATGACATATATATGGATATATATATAGTTAACATGAGATTATGATAAGTAAACATAACATTAAGTATATTAACAATGAACTACATATGTAAAAACAAGACTACTAACTTAATGAATTTTAAACGAGACATATATGTAACGAATATCGTTGTAACGACATTTAATGTATATATATATCATATTAAGAGATATTCATACATGATAATATCATGATAATATAATAATTTAAAATCTCATTTGATATTATAAACATTGGGTTAACAACATTTAACAAGATCGTTAACCTAAGGGTTTCAAAACAACACTTACATGTAACGACTAACGATGACTTAACGACTCAGTTAAAATGTATATACATGTAGTGTTTTAATATGTATTTATACACTTTTGAAAGACTTCCATACACTTATCAAAATACTTTTACTTAACAAAAATGCTTACAATTACATCCTCGTTCAGTTTCATCAACAATTCTACTCGTATGCACCCGTATTCGTACTCGTACAATACACAACTTTTAGATGTATGTACTATTGGTATATACACTCCAATGATCAGCTCTTAGCAGCCCATGTGAGTCACCTAACACATGTGGGAACCATCATTTGGCAACTAGCATGAAATATCTCATAAAATTACAAAAATATGAGTAATTATTCATGACTTATTTACATGAAAACAAAATTACATATCCTTTATATCTAATCCATACACCAACGACCAAAAACACCTACAAACACTTTCATTCTTCAATTTTCTTCATCTAATTGATCTCTTTCAAGTTCTATCTTCAAGTTCTAAGTGTTCTTCATAAATTCTAAAAGTTCAAGTTACATAAAATCAAGAATACTTTCAAGTTTGCTAGCTCACTTCCAATCTTGTAAGGTGATCATCCAACCTCAAGAAATCTTTGTTTCTTACAGTAGGTTATCATTCTAATACAAGGTAATAATCATATTCAAACTTTGGTTCAATTTCTATAACTATAACAATCTTATTTCAAGTGATGATCTTACTTGAACATGTTTTCGTGTCATGATCCTGCTTCAAGAACTTCGAGCCATCCAAGGATCCGCTGAAGCTAGATCCATTTTTCTATTTTCCAGTAGGTTTATCCAAGGAACTTAAGGTAGTAATGATGTTCATAACATCATTCGATTCATACATATAAAGCTATCTTATTCGAAGGTTTAAACTTGTAATCACTAGAACATAGTTTAGTTAATTCTAAACTTGTTCGCAAACAAAAATTAATCCTTCAAACTTGACTTTTAAAATCAACTAAACACATGTTCTATATCTATATGATATGCTAACTTAATGATTTAAAACCTGGAAACACGAAAAACACTGTAAAACCGAATTTACGCCGTCGTAGTAACACCGCGGGCTGTTTTGGGTTAGTTAATTAAAAACTATGATAAACTTTGATTTAAAAGTTGTTCTTCTGGGAAAATGATTTTTCTTATGAACATGAAACTATATCCAAAAATCATGGTTAAATTCAAAGTGTAAGTTTGTTTTCTAAAATGGTCATCTAGACGTCGTTCTTTCGACTGAAATGACTACCTTTACAAAAATGACTTGTAACTTATATTTTCGACTATAAACCTATACTTTTTCTGTTTAGATTCATAAAATATAGTTCAATATGAAACCATAGCAATTTGATTCACTCAAAACGGATTTAAAATGAAGAAGTTATGGGTAAAACAAGATTGGATAATTTTTCTCATTTTAGCTACGTGAAAATTGGTAACAAATCTATTCCAACCATAACTTAATCAACTTGTATTGTATATTATGTAATCTTGAGATACCATAGACACGTATACAATGTTTCGACCTCTAATGTCGACACATCTATATATATTTCGGAACAACCATAGACACTCTATATGTGAATGTTGGAGTTAGCTATACAGGGTTGAGGTTGATTCCAAAATATATATAGTTTGAGTTGTGATCAATACTGAGATATGTATACACTGGGTCGTGGATTGATTCAAGATAATATATATCGATTTATTTCTGTACATCTAACTGTGGACAACTAGTTGTAGGTTACTAACGAGGACAGCTGACTTAATAAACTTAAAACATCAAAATGAATTAAAAGTGTTGTAAATATATTTTGAACATACTTTGATATATATGTACATATTTGTTATAGGTTCGTGAATCGACCAGTGGCCAAGTCTTACTTCCCGGATGCTTTAGTACTTTGAAATTTATATCATATCCGAAGGGTGTCCCGGAATGATGGGGATATTCTTATATATGCATCTTGTTAATGTCGATTACCAGGTGTTCACCATATGAATAATTTTTATCTCTATGTATGGGATGTATATATTGAAATATGAAATCTTGTGGTCTATTGTTACGATTTGATATATATAGGTTAAACCTATAACTCACCAACATTTTTGTTGACGTTTTAAGCATGTTTATTCTCAGGTGATTATTAAGAGCTTCCGCTGTCGCATACTTAAATAAGGACGAGATTTGGAGTCCATGCTTGTATGATGTTGTGTAAAAACTGCATTCAAGAAACTTATTTTGTTGTAACATATTTGTATTGTAAACCATTATGTAATGGTCGTGTGTAAACAGGATATTTTAGATTATCATTATTTGATAATCTACGTAAAGCTTTTTAAACCTTTATTGATGAAATAAAGGTTATGGTTTGTTTTAAAATGAATGCAGTCTTTGAAAAACGTCTCATATAGAGGTCAAAACCTCGCAACGAAATCAATTAATATGGAACGTTTTTAATCAATAAGAACTGGACATTTTAGTTGGTATCAGAGCATTGGTCTTAGAGAACCAGAAAATTTGCATTAGTATGTCTTATCGAGTTTGTTAGGATGCATTAGTGAGTCTGGACTTCGACCTTGTTTTCTTTAAAAATGATTGCTTAACATTTTTGTTGGAAACTATACATTTTTAACATGTGAATATTATGTGATATATTAATCTCTTAACGTGTTTGATATTATGTGATAGATGTCTACCTCTAGAACAAGTCTCATTGACTCACCTAATAATAACGAAGAGTCGAATATATATTGGACTGATTCACAAGTTCCCGAAGAGGAACCGGAAGAAGAATCAGAACCGGAAGAAGAATCAGAACCGGAAGAGGAGGAACTGGAGGAGGAGGAACCGGAAGAAGAAATAGAACCGGTGGGGGAAATAATAAAATGGTTAAGTAAAAGAAAATCCTCAACCAACCGACCAAGGTTAATTATGGTCAATGGTGTTTCCGCCAAGGAAGCAAAATATTGGGAGGATTACCGATTCTCCGATGAATCGGATTCCGACGAGAATTTCGATGATGTTATAGAAATTACCCCATCTGAATTTAAAAAGGCAAAAGAAAATAATAAGGGAAAGGGCATAAAAATAGAGAAATCTAATTCCAACCCCGATGAACTTTATATGTATCGTCAACCCCCGAAGTCCTTAAGTTGTAACAATGACCCGGGAACTTCTAAACCACCAGGTTTTTCTAAACCAATGTGGAAAACGACGGCTCATATTAGGGGAACATCATATATCCCTAGAAACTTGGCAAAACGAACCAAAATCGAAGAAGAAGAAACGAGCGAGTTGGAATAAGATAGTTGTATTCGTGTGGTGTAATATATGTAATATAGTGTGCTTATGCTTTATGATATATGTAAAAATTGCTTGTATTAATAAGTATTTTTTTTATGAATCTAACTCTTGTCTATTTTACAGTATAAAAACACAAAATTGATAGACAACCCAATATTTTAAGAGACCTACCCGGAGACATGATTGATGAAATCTTGTCTAGAGTCGGTCAGAATTCTTCGGCACAACTATTTAAGGCGAGATCAGTTTGTAAGACATTCGAAGAACGTTCCAAGAATGCCTTGGTTTATAAAAGGCTTTCATTCGAAAGATAGGGGATATCACATTGGGAAATCCATTTTGTGTTTACTTTGACGCATATATTGCGGGGAACCCAAATGCTATTTTACGCAATGGGTTAAGAAATTATTTTGACTCAATATATTCGAATATTGGACTTCGTGATTTAGAAAAAGCGGCTAACATGCAACATAAAGAAGCATGTTATGCTTACGGATTAGTAATGTTCGCTTCTCACCAAAGTGAGAACAAGAACATCGGGCTACAACTATTAAACAAAACGTTCCCACAAGTGACGGAGTCAGTAATTGGGGTAAAATGAGGTTTTTAGATTGTTACGGGACTGTTGGACATTACATAACCCTCGTCCCTTTGACGACGTTACAACACGCTGTCTTATCAACGTGTCTTTATTGCCTTTGCTGAACGACTTGTGTACTAGCTAGAATTATCTTCACAACCATCTTGTATCAAATTTATTGTGTGCTATATTTCATGCTATATGTAAAATAAGCAGTATTGTAAGTTTGTAAAATATTGTATAAAAGTTTGAACGCGAAATATTATTATAATCAGTTTTTCATATAGAATTGTAGTAGTTGAATTGTATATTAGCTACTAAGTATGAACTTAACGGGTAGGTACTACCCGAATTTAAACTTATAAAACGCTAATATGAAGAAAAAGCTTTTATAAATGAGTTCTGATAAGGCTAAAAAGGAACATATATTTCATAGCATTATTCCCCAAGAAAGACAAGATTTTAGTTGCAATTGTTCCATTTTCAAGTGATATCCGTTTATATTAAATAAGTGCGAAGGCAAAAGGCGAAAATGACGATTTGAAGACACAAAGGTCCAAAAAGCTAAAAAGTACAAGATACAATTCAAGAGGTTCAAATTATTGATGAGGAACGTCTCAAAATTACAAGAATACAAGACGCAAAACGCAAAGTACACGATATAAAATTGTACGAAAGGACGTTCGAAAATCCGGAACCGAGGCATGAACCAACTTTCAACGCTCGACGCAACGGAGCTGAAAGTACAAGTCAACTATGCAAAAAAATATAATATAATATTTAAATAATTCATAATAAGAATAATATTAAATAATAAAAAGTTGTTAATTGAGCATAGTTCAGGGGTCATAAGTGAAAATTCAAATTAATCATTTGCCTATAAAAGGCCATGTAATCGATGAATTTAAGTACACCTTTTTCAATTCTCTTTCTCTTTACGTATGTAATATATATATATATATATATATATATATATATATATATATATATATATATATATATATATATATATATATATATATATATATATATATATATATATATATATATTTTAATTTTAATTTAAGTTTAATAATAATTGGGTTATTGTAAGAAATGTTTTACGGGTTTTAAGTCGAAGCTCTGCCCGTGTAATACTACGCTATTAATACCCACTGTAAGTTATGTTTATATTATTTTCATTATTGTTTAGTAGCTAAGCCGTTATTATGCTTATTTAATACCGAAGTAATCGTGATGTTAGGCTAAATACTAAAATTGGGTAATTGGACTTTGGACCATAATTGGGGTTTGGACAAAAGACCGACACTTGTGGAAATTAGACTATGGGCTTTTAATGGGTTTTATATTTGTTAATTGAATGACAGTTCGTTAATTTAATATAAAAATTACAATTGGACGTACCTATAAATAACCACATACACTCGATCGGACACGATGGGCGGGATATTTATAAGTACTAATAATTGTTCATTTATCCGGACACGGGGATGGATTAATAGTTAATTGACTAATTAAAACAGGGGTGAATTATATACAAGGACACTTGGTGTAATTATAGTTTAAGTCCCCAATTAGTTGGAATATTTGACTTCGGACATAAGGGTAATTTGACGAGGACACTCGCACTTTATATTTATGACTGATGGACCATTATGGACAAAAACCAGATGGACATATTAAATAATCCAGGACAAAGGACAATTAACCCATCGGACTAAATTAAAATCAACACGCCAAACATCATGATTACGGAAGTTTAAATAAGCATAATTCCTTTATTTCATATTTTATCGCACTTTAATTTTCTATCATTTTAATTATTGTCATTTACTTTACGCTTTAAAATTAAGATATATTTATATTTAATATTTTGCATTAGGTTTTAATTGTAACTTAAGTTTTAAAATCGACAAACCGGTCACTAAACGGTAAAAAACTCCCCTTTATATAATAATAATACTACTTATATAATTATATATATTTTGTATAAATATAGTTGTTAAAAATATAGTGTTAAACTTCACTAGCTCCCTGTGGAACGAACCGGACTTACTAAAAACTACGCTACTCTACGATTAGGTACACTGCCTATAGTGTTGTAGCAAGGTTTAGGTATATCCCATTTGTAAATAAATAATTAAAACTTGTCATATTTTGTAGCAATCCGCATTAAAAATATATAACTATTTCGTACACCACGCTACACACATCAAGTTTTTGGCGCCGCTGCCGGGGAGCGCTAAAACGCTATATTTTTAATTATAATAATATTAAAATAAAATATAATAATATTGAAATAGAATATAATAATATAATAATATTGAAATAGAATATAATAATATAATAATATTTTAGAATCAAAATTTGATACGTAAAGTTTTAAAAAGTCGTATTTATTAAATACTTCTGGGGTATATTATGTAACTTATAATTAATAATTTCTATCATGTCGCTTTCATGTGAATAGTAAATTAATTAATTTATTTTCATTTACTATTCATGAATAGTAAATGAATTAAAAAAAAAGTTTTGAAAAAAAAAATTATAATTATAAAAAAATTATTAATTTGTAAAAAAAAATCGTTTTTTTTTTTAAAAAAAAATTGTAAAAAAAACGTTTTTTTTTAGAAAAAAAATTCGTTTTTAAAAAAAAAAATTGTAAAAAAAAAAAAATTTTTTTTTAAAAAAAAAAAAATTAAAAAAAAAATTTTTTTTTAAAAAAATATTTTAAAAATCCTTAAAAAACGAAATATAAAAAAAAAATTGTTTTTTAAAAAAAAAATTTAAAAAAAATAATAAATAATAAATTTTTTTATTTTTAAGTTTTATTACCTTTAGATTTTTAGACACTAGTTATAATTTTTAGTATTAAGTTTAGTTTTGCCATAGTTATTTTTATTTCTAGAATTTTTAGGCTTTGCCGTAAAATCCCTTAAGTGATATTTCTTTAGACTAAGATTTAGGTGCTTTAGAATTTTGCGACGCCGTTTTTCGCGCTACTTTCTTATTTTTATTTTTCGACGCCTATTTTTCGACCTTTTAGTTTTCGACATTTTTCGACGCGCAATCTTTTTCTTTCTTATTTCTCGACGCATTCTAGTTTTTAGGACTTAGAAATTTTCTCTACTTCTTATCTAATTCTCAAACGAAAAGAAAAATTATTTAAGCGGTTAAATTAATGGACGTTGACATTTTTCTGGTTCGTAGTAATAGTTGGATTTGTTAGTGGCTAGTTGTGGGCTTCCGATTTAAAGGGTCCTGACTACCTGCTGCATCTTTTGGCTATTCGAAACGTGGGCAAAATCAGAAAAGTCTATTAATTGGACAACTTATATAAGTTTTTCTATTTTTATAACTAATAGGATAATTCGTGAATGCACCACATTGTAGCTAAAATTTGGCCATCGCAATAAAATGGAAAATTTTGAAAATAAGGCCTTGGAAACTCTTTTTGAACTCCAAAATCAATTAAGTCAATACTCTCAAACGAGTGTTGATGACAATTCGTTCAGTCAATCTTGGATCACAAATGACGAAACAATAACTGGTTGTGAAATCTGTGGAGATTATCACTCAACATGGGAATGTTACTATTATGTTCCTATGAAAAATTATGCACCCACAGAACCTGAATGGAACGATTATGAAGAACACAATTCAAATTGGGATTATTCCCAAGAATTTATTCAAACTCAACAACCAGAAGACGAGGAAAATTACGTGTTCGAAAATTCTTTAGATCATATGAAAATCAAAGTCGAAAAACTCGATGCTCAAAATGAACAATTGAGAGAGTTTGTAACTAGGCAAGCTGAAACTCTATCAGACTACACACCTGTTGATCTGAGGAGTCGTGTGCAAGAAAATCTCAAATCATCGAATTTTGATGAATTCGAGAGCTCCAAAATCACCAACTATCCCGATGATACTTTTTATTCAGTCTTACCAAATTCACAACATATCGACACATTAGCCTCTACCGACGAAATCATCGATCCATCAATGGATGAAGAAGAAGTAAGGGTGACAAATTGGTACTCTTGGGAAAACGATAACGTTGAAAATTTTACCCCCGAGACTAAAGTGGTGGGACCGATAAGTACCATTAATGAAGAAGAATCTACTTCGATCCCGAAATTCACCATTCCACAACCTTCCAACCCAATATTCTCAATAGACAAATCATCTACCGAAGATGAACTAAGAACTGTAATAGATAATGACACCTCAAATTTTACCCAAATGGGTAATAGAGGTAAAAACTTTGATCCCGAGAATGAACGGAAGGAAATGTTAGGAATTGACCACCCTATAGGAATATGTATGTCAGTGTATGACGATCCATTTGACCAAGAACCAGAAAAGAGACATATCCATTTACTAAAAGCTACACTTAAAAAAGAATTAAATAGTGATGATCGGGTGAGTCTAAACTTTAAACCCATTGATATATTATACACCACCAGAGATGTAAATAACTGGCTCACTATTCTAATTCGTGGAACTTATTCTACCGACTTCACATGTCGTCAGCTAAGTGTGGGGAAGTCTAACCCCACTTAACGTTAAATTAGGGGTTCGGGTTAGTGCATAACTCGTTAACAAAAATGCATGATAAGTTAGGTTAAAAGACGCATTTTCAAAATTAGCAAACAGTTCAGAAAAGCAACCGTTTTTGAAGAAAAATATGTGTGATAAAACAACATTAAGGAATGAACGATGAGGCGCGCCATCTATCATTCGAAGAGCTTTGTAAGTACAAACTAGGTTTCTTAATCACTTTTCTACACTAATCACCCTCATGAATTTATAATTATAGTCTGATTTCATGCAAATGAGGGCATTGCATGATCTCAAGTGTGGGGAAGGGTTATAAATTCTCTCGGGTTTGCACTTGGTTTATTTGCCAAATTTTGTGAAAATTTGAAAAATTTTCAATTAAATGAAGTCAAAATTATGTTTATACATATTTATGAACGGTGAAAACTAGGTGTTAATACCGAAATTATCGTTACCTCGGAAAGGGTATAAATTGAGAAACAACCTAAAACGCTTGAATTCATTTAAAATGGAATAAAGGAGAATAAAAAGGCAAAGAAAGAAACTAAGTGTGGGGAGAATGTACCAAGTTATTCAATTAAAAACTATCTATCACATGTTTCTGTAAAGTTATTGCAGGTGTTTTTGTTTTGGACTAAATTAACTGTTTTACCCGATTTATTAAAGAAAGATGGATCTACACGATGAATCAATTCCATCATTAAAAGGAAGTAAAGTCTTCCGAAAAAGACACGCGCTTCTTGATTTAGGTCATGAAGTTGTCGTCCAGACCAGCTGTAGGTTGACGAAAAATCTAGAAAAGTCATCTCTAAAATCAGCAGGAAATCCACGGACCTCAGCATCAAACAGGGTCGCCAAGTGGTCAGATTTATCCTAACCATGAGAAGGATTTATCTCGTACAATGGGGGGGCACCGTGCAAATTAGCTTGATAAGAATAATGAATCAGATCCCCAGAAAGGATAATCTCCTTAAAGATTAAAAATCAGCTTTTAAGTCTGATATTACTCAATCCTTGAGATTGACCTTAAAGATTGAGAATTCAAACTCATGGAATTCGATGATATCTAAACTCGAGCTTGAACGAGAAAATATTTTGATCAAAAATACAAACCGATTTGTTTTCTGAAACCCATTTTCAATGCGTTCATTACCATTGAACGTAAAATCCTAGGAATTCACCTGGAATTCATTAGGTCACCTGAACCAAATCGGGTGTCAACCGTAAGAACGGTGGTTGCATAGCATGGTCGGAGACAGGACCTTGTGCCAGACCGAAAAATCAAAGGATGATCTTTACTATTGCTCCTACCAAGGATAGTACTAGCATCCGACACGTTAAAAAGACCATAATCAAATGCATGTCATTAGACATTGCCTTAACAGTTTCTTGTTCATCGCTTTCCTTTACAACCGGACGGTAGTTTACCGAAAGGTAATATACGGGACAAATAAACTGGATGTGTGCTTTCCGATACAGGGATAGCAGTGGATTACACGAGCCTAAAAGTTTTTAGCCAAACTATTGATCCACAAATATATTTTGCAACACCAATGGTGGATCAAATCGGAAAACTTGTCTAGGGTAAAAGCTAGAATGAATTTTCAAAAAGATCAAATGTTTTCATAAAGATCCAATTTTCCTAAAGGATCTACATTTTTATAGTCATGTGGGACTGTAAACCGCCTTTCAAATGTGCACTTTGCTTTGGAAACCGAAAGTAAATCGGCTATTTGATTGCAAGTGTCGTTGACCTAAACCCGAGGCAACTGTGGATGACACACCCACCTTTAACCATGGTTCTATTGTTACTATCATTGTTTATACCGCCATATCAAAATCACTGATGTACAAAGTGTGAAGAATAAAGAAGTGATTCGTGTGATGTATTATATTATTTCAAGACTGTATTGCTTGAGGACAAGCAACGCTCAAGTGTGGGGATATTGATAAGGCTAAAAAGGAACATATATTTCATAGTATTATTCCCCAAGAAAGACAAGATTTTAGTTGCAATTGTTCCATTTTCAAGTGATATCCGTTTATATTAAATAAGTGCGAAGACAAAAGGCGTAAATGACGATTTGAAGACACAAAGGTCCAAAAAGCTAAAAAGTACAAGATATAATTCAAGAGGTTCAAATTATTGATGAGGAACGTCTCAAAATTACAAGAATACAAGACGCAAAACGCAAAGTACACGATATAAAATTGTACGAAAGGACGTTCGAAAATCCGGAACCGAGGCATGAACCAACTTTCAACGCTCGACGCAACGGAGCTGAAAGTACAAGTCAACTATGCAAAAGAATATAATATAATATTTAAATAATTCATAATAAGAATAATATTAAATAATAAAAAGTTGTTAATTGAGCATAGTTCAGGGGTCATAAGTGAAAATTCAAATTAATCATTTGCCTATAAAAGGCCATGTAATCGATGAATTTAAGTACACCTTTTTCAATTCTCTTTCTCTTTACGTATGTAATATATATATATATATATATATATATATATATATATATATATATATATATTTATAATTTTAATTTTAATTTTAATTTAAGTTTAATAATAATTGGGTTATTGTAAGAAATGTTTTACGGGTTTTAAGTCGAAGCTCTGCCCGTGTAATACTACGCTATTAATACCCACTGTAAGTTATGTTTATATTATTTTCATTATTGTTTAGTAGCTAAGCCGTTATTATGCTTATTTAATACCGAAGTAATCGTGATGTTAGGCTAAATACTAAAATTGGGTAATTGGACTTTGGACCATAATTGGGGTTTGGACAAAAGACCGACACTTGTGGAAATTAGACTATGGGCTTTTAATGGGTTTTATATTTGTTAATTGAATGACAGTTCGTTAATTTAATATAAAAATTACAATTGGACGTACCTATAAATAACCACATACACTCGATCGGACACGATGGGCGGGATATTTATAAGTACTAATAATTGTTCATTTATCCGGACACGGGGATGGATTAATAGTTAATTGACTAATTAAAACAGGGGTGAATTATATACAAGGACACTTGGTGTAATTATAGTTTAAGTCCCCAATTAGTTGGAATATTTGACTTCGGACATAAGGGTAATTTGACGAGGACACTCGCACTTTATATTTATGACTGATGGACCATTATGGACAAAAACCAGATGGACATATTAAATAATCCAGGACAAAGGACAATTAACCCATCGGACTAAATTAAAATCAACACGCCAAACATCATGATTACGGAAGTTTAAATAAGCATAATTCCTTTATTTCATATTTTATCGCACTTTAATTTTCTATCATTTTAATTATTGTCATTTACTTTACGCTTTAAAATTAAGATATATTTATATTTAATATTTTGCATTAGGTTTTAATTGTAACTTAAGTTTTAAAATCGACAAACCGGTCACTAAACGGTAAAAAACTCCCCTTTATATAATAATAATACTACTTATATAATTATATATATTTTGTATAAATATAGTTGTTAAAAATATAGTGTTAAACTTCACTAGCTCCCTGTGGAACGAACCGGACTTACTAAAAACTACGCTACTCTACGATTAGGTACACTGCCTATAGTGTTGTAGCAAGGTTTAGGTATATCCCATTTGTAAATAAATAATTAAAACTTGTCATATTTTGTAGCAATCCGCATTAAAAATATATAACTATTTCGTACACCACGCTACACACATCAAGTTCATATTATGCTACGAAATACTATTAACTACTCTTAATATTCTGTATGATTAACTTGTTCCATTTGACTATTTTGAAGGAAATGGCACCGACTACTCGACACACCGTGAATATGAATGAAGAGGAATTCCGTACTTTTCTAGCTTCAAACATAGCCGCAGTACAGGTTGTGCTACATACCAACAATAACCTTAGATCTAGCAGTACAGGAAATCGTGTAGGATGCACCTACAAAGAATTCACTGCCTGCAAACCTTTGGAATTTGATGGAACCGAAGGACCGATCGGATTGAAACGGTGGACCGAGAAGGTCGAATCGGTGTTTGCCATAAGTAAGTGTACTGAAGAGGACAAAGTGAAGTACGCTACGCATACCTTCACAGGTTCTGCGTTAACATGGTGGAATACCTATCTAGAGCAAGTGGGACAAGACGATGCGTACGCACTACCGTGGTCAGCATTCAAGCACTTGATGAACGAGAAATACCGTCCCAGAACCGAGGTCAATAAGCTCAAGACATAACTTAGAGGGTTACGAACCCAAGGATTTGATATTACCACGTATGAAAGACGATTCACAGAATTGTGCCTATTGTGTCCGGGAGCGTTTGAAGATGAGGAAGAGAAGATCGACGCGTTTGTGAAAGGATTACCGGAAAGAATCCAAGAAGATATAAGTTCACACGAGCCCGCCTCCATACAACAGGCATGTAGAATGGCTCACAAACTAGTGAACCAGATTGAAGAAAGAATTAAAGAACAGATGGCTGAAGAGGCCAATGTGAAGCAAGTCAAAAGAAAGTGGGAGGAAAACGGTGATAAGAATCACCAATACAACAACAACAGCAATTACAACAATAATCGCAACAATTATCCTAACAATCGCAACATCAATCGCAACTACAACAAACGGCCCAACAACAACAACAACAATAACAACAACAACAACAACAACAACAACAGCAACTACAACAATCATCCCAAAAACAATAATAACCGCAACAACAACAACAATCAGAAGCAGCTATGCCAAAGGTGTGAAAAGTATCACTCGGGGTTCTGCACCAAATTTTGCAACAAGTGTAAAAGAAATGGTCATAGTACGGCGAAGTGTGAGGTCTACGGACCAGGGGTTAATAGAACGAAAGGAACAAATGGTGTCGGAACGAGTAATGGCAGAGCAAGTAGTGTCGGAGCAAGTTATGCCAATATAGTTTGTTATAAATGTGGAAAATCGGGCCACATTATTAGAAATTGCCCGAACCAGGAGAACACGAATGGACAAGGCCGCGAAAGAGTTTTCAATATTAATGCGGCAGAGGCACAGGAAGACCCAGAGCTTGTTACGGGTACGTTTCTTATTGACAATAAATATGCTTACGTTTTATTTGATTTGGGTGCGGATAGAAGCTAGATGAGTAGAGATTTTTGTGCTAAATTAAGTTGTCCATTGACGCCTTTGGATAGTAAATTTTTACTCGAATTAGCAAATGGTAAATTAATTTCAGCAGATAATATATGTCGGAATCGAGAAATTAAACTGGTTAGCGAAACATTTAAGATTGATTTGATACCAGTAGAGTTAGGGAGTTTTGATGTGATAATCGGTATGGACTGGTTGAAAGAAGTGAAAGCAGAGATCGTTTGTTACAAAAATACAATTCGCATTATACGAGAAAAAGGAAAACCCTTAATGGTGTACGGAGAAAAGGGCAACACGAAGCTACATCTTATTAGTAATTTGAAGGCACAAAAACTAATAAGAAAAGGTTGCTATGCTGTTCGAGCACACGTCGAGAAAGTACAAACTGAAGAAAAGAGCATCAATGATGTTCCCGTTGCAAAAGAATTTCCCGATGTATTTCCGAAAGAATTACCGGGATTACCCCCACATCGATCCGTTGAATTTCAAATAGATCTTGTACCAGGAGCTGCACCAATAGCTCGTGCTCCTTACAGACTCGCACCCAGCGAGATGAAAGAACTGCAAAGCCAATTACAAGAACTTCTAGAGCGTGGTTTCATTCGACCAAGCACATCACCGTGGGGAGCTCCTGTTTTGTTTGTCAAGAAGAAAGATGGTACATTCAGATTGTGTATCGACTACCGAGAGTTGAACAAACTTACCATCAAGAACCGCTACCCACTACCGAGAATCGACGACTTATTTGATCAACTACAAGGCTCGTCTGTTTATTCAAAGATTGACTTACGTTCCGGGTATCATCAAATGCGGGTGAAAGAAGATGATATTCCAAAGACTGCTTTCAGAACATGTTACGGTCATTACGAGTTTATGGTCATGCCGTTTGGTTTAACTAATGCACCAGCTGTGTTCATGGACCTTATGAACCAAGTGTGTGGACCATACCTTGACAAGTTTGTCATTGTTTTCATTGATGACATACTTATATACTCAAAGAATGACCAAGAACACGGTGAACATTTGAGAAAGGTGTTAAAAGTATTGAGGAAGGAAGAATTGTACGCTAAGTTTTCAAAGTGTGCATTTTGGTTGGAAGAAGTTCAATTCCTCGGTTACATAGTGAACAAAGAAGGTATTAAGGTGGATCCAGCAAAGATAGAAACTGTTGAAAAGTGGGAAACCCCGAAAACTCCAAAACACATACGCCAGTTTTTAGGACTAGCTGGTTACTACAGAAGGTTCATCCAAGACTTTTCCAGAATAGCAAAACCCTTGACTGCATTAACGCATAAAGGGAAGAAATTTGAATGGAATGATGAACAAGAGAAAGCGTTTCAGTTATTGAAGAAAAAGCTAACTACGACACCTATATTGTCATTGCCTGAAGGGAATGATGATTTTGTGATTTATTGTGACGCATCAAAGCAAGGTCTCGGTTGTGTATTAAAGAAACGAACAAAGGTGATTGCTTATGCTTCTAGACAATTGAAGCTTCACGAACAAAATTATACGATGCATGATTTAGAATTAGGCGCGGTTGTTTTTTGCATTAAAGACTTGGAGGCACTACTTATATGGGGTCAAAAGTATTATATATACCGACCACAAAAGTCTTCAACACATATTTAATCAGAAACAACTGAATATGAGGCACCGTAGGTGGATTGAATTGTTGAATGATTACGACTTTGAGATTCGTTACCACCCGGGGAAGGCAAATGTGGTAGCCGATGCCTTGAGCAGGAAGGACAGAGAACCCATTTGAGTAAAATCTATGAATATAATGATTCATAATAACCTTACTACTCAAATAAAGGAGGCGCAACAAGGAGTTTTGAAAGAGGGAAATTTAAAGGATGAAATACCCAAAGGATCGGAGAAGCATCTTAATATTCGGGAAGACGGAACCCGGTATAGGGATGAAAGGATTTGGGTACCAAAATTTGGAGATATGAGAGAAATGGTACTTAGAGAAGCTCATAAAACCAGATACTCAATACATCCTGGAACGGGGAAGATGTACAAGGATCTCAAGAAACATTTTTGGTGGCCGGGTATGAAAGCCGATGTTGCTAAATACGTAGGAGCATGTTTGACGTGTTCTAAGGTCAAAGCTGAGCATCAGAAACCATCAGGTCTACTTCAACAACCCGAAATCTCGGAATGGAAATGGGAAAACATTACCATGGATTTCATCACTAAATTGCCAAGGACTGCAAGTGGTTTTGATACTATTTGGGTGATAGTTGATCGTCTCACCAAATCAGCACACTTCTTGCCAATAAGAGAATATGACAAGATGGAGAAGTTAGCACAACTGTATTTGAAGGAAGTCGTCTCCAGACATGGAATACCAATCTCTATTATCTCTGATAGGGATGGCAGATTTATTTCAAGATTCTGGCAGACATTACAGCAAGCATTAGGAACTCGTCTAGACATGAGTACTGCCTATCATCCACAAACTGATGGGCAGAGCGAAAGGACGATACAAACGCTTGAAGAATGCTACGAGCATGTGTTATTGATTTCGGAAACAGTTGGGATCGACATCTACCGTTAGCAGAATTTTCCTACAACAACAGCTACCATTCAAGCATTGAGATGGCGCCGTTTGAAGCACTTTATGGTAGAAAGTGCAGGTCTCCGATTTGTTGGAGTGAAGTGGGGGATAGACAGATTACGGGTCTGGAGATAATTCAAGAAACTACCGAGAAGATCATCCAAATTCAACAACGGTTGAAAACCGCCCAAAGTCGACAAAAGAGCTACGCTGACATTAAAAGAAAAGATATAGAATTTGAAATTGAAGAGATGGTCATGCTTAAAGTTGCACCTTGGAAAGGCGTTGTTCGATTTGGTAAACGAGGGAAATTAAATCCAAGGTATATTGGACCATTCAAGATTATTGATCGTGTCGGACCAGTAGCTTACCGACTTGAGTTACCTCAACAACACGCGGCTGTACATAACACTTTCCACGTCTCGAATTTGAAGAAATGTTTTGCTAAAGAAGATCTCACTATTCCGTTAGATTAAATCCAAATCAACGAAAAACTTCAATTCATCGAAGAACCCGTCGAAATAATGGATCGTGAGGTTAAAAGACTTAAGCAAAATAAGATACCAATTGTTAAAATTCGATGGAATGCTCGTAGAGGACCCGAGTTCACCTGGGAGTGTGAAGATCAGATAAAGAAGAAATACCCGCATCTATTTCCAGAAGATTCGTCAACACCTTCAACAGCTTAAAATTTCGGGACGAAATTTATTTAACGGGTAGGTACTGTAGTGACCCGAACTTTTCCATGTTTATATATATTAATTGAGATTCATATTTACATGATTAAATGTTTCCAATATGTTAAGCAATCAAACTTGTTAAGACTTGATTAATTGAAATAGGTTTCATATAGACAATTGACCACCCAAGTTGACCGGTGATTCACGAACGTTAAAACTTGTAAAAACTATATGATGACATATATATGGATATATATATATATATATAGTTAACATGATATTATGATAAGTAAACATATCATTAAGTATATTAACAATGAACTACATATGTAAAAACAAGACTACTAACTTAATGATTTTTAAACGAGACATATATGTAACGAATATCGTTGTAACGACATTTAATGTATATATATATCATATTAAGAGATATTCATACATGATAATATCATGATAATATAATAATTTAAAATCTCATTTGATATTATAAACATTGGGTTAACAACATTTAACAAGATCGTTAACCTAAGGGTTTCAAAACAACACTTACATGTAACGACTAACGATGACTTAACGACTCAGTTAAAATGTATATACATGTAGTGTTTTAATATGTATTTATACACTTTTTAAAGACTTCCATACACTTATCAAAATACTTCTACTTAACAAAAATGATTACAATTACATCCTCGTTCAGTTTCATCAACAATTCTACTCGTATGCACCCGTATTCGTACTCGTACAATACACAGCTTTTAGATGTATGTACTATTGGTATATACACTCCAATGATCAGATATTAGCAGCCCATGTGAGTCACCTAACACATGTGGGAACCATAATTTGGCAACTAGCATGAAATATCTCATAAAATTACAAAAATATGAGTAATCATTCATGACTTATTTACATGAAAACAAAATTACATATCCTTTATATCTAATCCATACACCAACGACCAAAAACACCTACAAACACTTTCATTATTCAATTTTCTTCATCTAATTGATCTCTCTCAAGTTCAATCTTCAAGTTCTAAGTGTTCTTCATAAATTCCAAAAGTTCTAGTTACATAAAATCAAGAATACTTTCAAGTTTGCTAGCTCACTTCCAATCTTGTAAGGTGATCATCCAACCTCAAGAAATCTTTATTTCTTACAGTAGGTTATCATTCTAATACAAGGTAATAATCATATTCAAACTTTGGTTCAATTTCTATAACTATAACAATCTTATTTCAAGTGATGATCTTACTTGAACTTGTTTTCGTGTCATGATTCTGCTTCAAGAACTTCGAGCCATCCAAGGATCCGCTGAAGCTAGATCCATTTTTCTATTTTCCAGTATGTTTATCCAAGGAACTTAAGGTAGTAATGAGGTTCATAACATCATTCAATTCAAACATATAAAGCTATCTTATTCGAAGGTTTAAACCTGTAATCACTAGAACATAGTTTAGTTAATTCTAAACTTGTTCGCAAACAAAAGTTAATCCTTCTAACTTGACTTTTAAAATCAACTAAACACATATTCTATATCTATATGATATGCTAACTTAATGATTTAAAACCTGGAAACACGAAAAACACTGTAAAACCGAATTTACGCCGTCGTAGTAACACCGCGGGCTGTTTTGGGTTAGTTAATTAAAAACTATGATATACTTTGATTTAAAAGTTGTTCTTCTGGGAAAATGATTTTTCTTATGAACATGAAACTATATCCAAAAATCATGGTTAAACTCAAAGTGTAAGTTTGTTTTCTAAAATGGTCATCTAGACGTCGTTCTTTCGACTGAAATGACTACCTTTACAAAAATGATTTGTAACTTATATTTCTGACTATAAACCTATAATTTTTCTGTTTAGATTCATAAAATAGAGTTCAATATGAAACCATAGCAATTTGATTCACTAAAAACGGATTTAAAATGAAGAAGTTATTTGTAAAACAAGATTGGATAATTTTTCTCATTTTAACTACGTGAAAATTGGTAACAAATCTATTCCAACCATAACTTAATCAACTTGTATTGTATATTATGTAATCTTGAGATACCATAGACACGTATACAATGTTTCGACCTATCATGTCGACACATCTATATATATTTTGGAACAACCATAGACACTCTATATGTGAATGTTGGAGTTAGCTATACAGGGTTGAGGTTGATTCCAAAATATATATAGTTTTAGTTGTGTTCAATACTGAGATATGTATACACTGGGTCGTGGATTGATTCAAGATAATATATATCGATTTATTTCTGTACATCTAACTGTGGACAACTAGTTGTAGGTTACTAACGAGGACAGCTGACTTAATAAACTTAAAACATCAAAATGTATTAAAAGTGTTGTAAATATATTTTGAACATACTTTGATATATATGTATATATTGTTATAGGTTCGTGAATCAACCAGTGGCCAAGTCTTACTTTCCGACGAAGTAAAAATCTGTGAAAGTGAGTTATAGTCCCACTTTTAAAATCTAATATTTTTGGGATGAGAATACATGCAGGTTTTATAAATGATTTACAAAATAGACACAAGTACGTGAAACTACATTTTATGGTTGAATTATCGAAATCGAATATGCCCCTTTTTATTAAGTCTGGTAATCTAAGAATTAGGGAACAGACACCCTAATTGATGCGAATCCTAAAGATAGATCTATTGGGCCTAACAAACCCCATCCAAAGTACCGGATGCTTTAATACTTCGAAATTTATATCATATCCGAAGGGTGTCCCGGAATGATGGGGATATTCTTATATATGCATCTTGTTAATGTCGGTTACCAGGTGTTCACCATATGAATGATTTTTATCTCTATGTATGGGATGTGTATTGAAATATGAAATCTTGTGGTCTATTGTTACGATTTTATATATATAGGTTAAACCTATAACTCACCAACATTTTTGTTGACGTTTAAAGCATGTTTATTCTCAGGTAAATACTAAGAGCTTCCGCTATTGCATACTAAAATAAGGACAAGATTTGGAGTCCATGTTTGTATGATATTGTGTAAAAACTGCATTCAAGAAACTGATTTCGATGTAACATATTTGTATTGTTAATCATTATGTAATGATTGTGTGTAAACAAGATATTTTAGATTATCATTATTTGATAATCTACGTAAAGCTTTTTAAACCTTTATTTATGAAATAAAGGTTATGGTTTGTTTTAAAAATGAATGCAGTCTTTGAAAAACGTCTCATATAGAGGTCAAAATCTCGCAACGAAATCAATTAATATGGAACGTTTTTAATCAATAAGAAGACATTTCACAATTGACCACCCAAGTTGACCGGTGATTCACGAACGTTAAAACTTGTAAAAACTATATGATGACATATATATGGATATATATATAGTTAACATGAGATTATGATAAGTAAACATATCATTAAGTATATTAACAATGAACTACATATGTAAAAACAAGACTACTAACTTAATGAATTTTAAACGAGACATATATGTAACGAATATCGTTGTAACGACATTTAATGTATATATATCATATTAAGAGATATTCATACATGATAATATCATGATAATATAATAATTTAAAATCTCATTTGATATTATAAACATTGGGTTAACAACATTTAACAAGATCGTTAACCTAAGGGTTTCAAAACAACACTTACATGTAACGACTAACGATGACTTAACGACTCAGTTAAAATGTATATACATGTAGTGTTTTAATATGTATTTATACACTTTTTAAAGACTTCCATACACTTATCAAAATACTTCTACTTAACAAAAATGCTTACAATTACATCCTCGTTCAGTTTCATCAACAATTCTACTCGTATGCACCCGTATTCGTACTAGTACAATACACAACTTTTAGATGTATGTACTATTGGTATATACACTCCAATGATCAGCTCTTAGCAACCCATGTGAGTCACCTAACACATGTGGGAACCATCATTTGGCAACTAGCATGAAATATCTCATAAAATTACAAAAATATGAGTAATTATTCATGACTTATTTACATGAAAACAAAATTACATATCCTTTATATCTAATCCATACACCAACGACCAAAAACACCTACAAACACTTTCATTCTTCAATTTTCTTCATCTAATTGATCTCTTTCAAGTTCTATCTTCAAGTTCTAAGTGTTCTTCATAAATTCCAAAAGTTCAAGTTACATAAAATCAAGAATACTTTCAAGTTTGCTAGCTCACTTCCAATCTTGTAAGGTGATCATCCAACCTCAAGAAATCTTTGTTTCTTACAGTAGGTTATCATTCTAATACAAGGTAATAATCATATTCAAACTTTGGTTCAATTTCTATAACTATAACAATCTTATTTCAAGTGATGATCTTACTTGAACATGTTTTCGTGTCATGATTCTGCTTCAAGAACTTCGAGCCATCCAAGGATCCACTGAATCTAGATCCATTTTTCTATTTTCCAGTAGGTTTATACAAGGAACTTAAGGTAGTAATGATGTTCATAACATCATTCGATTCATACATATAAAGCTATCTTATTCGAAGGTTTAAACTTGTAATCACTAGAACATAGTTTAGTTAATTCTAAACTTGTTCGCAAACAAAAATTAATCCTTCAAACTTGACTTTTAAAATCAACTAAACACATGTTCTATATCTATATGATATGCTAATTTAATGATTTAAAACCTGGAAACACAAAAAACACTGTAAAACCGAATTTACGCCGTCGTAGTAACACCGCGGGCTGTTTTGAGTTAGTTAATTAAAAACTATGATAAACTTTGATTTAAAAGTTGTTCTTCTGGGAAAATGATTTTTCTTAAGAACATGAAACTATATCCAAAAATCATGGTTAAACTCAAAGTGTAAGTTTGTTTTCTAAAATGGTCATCTAGACGTCGTTCTTTCGACTGAAATGACTACCTTTACAAAAATGACTTGTAACTTATATTTTCGACTATAAACCTATACTTTTTCTGTTTAGATTCATAAAATAGAGTTCAATATGAAACCATAGCAATTTGATTCACTCAAAACGGATTTAAAATGAAGAAGTTATGGGTAAAACAAGATTGGATAATTTTTCTCATTTTAGCTACGTGAAAATTGGTAACAAATCTATTCCAACCATAACTTAATCAACTTGTATTGTATATTATGTAATCTTGAGATACCATAGACACGTATACAATGTTTCGACCTCTAATGTCGACACATCTATATATATTTCGGAACAACCATAGACACTCTATATGTGAATGTTGGAGTTAGCTATACAGGGTTGAGGTTGATTCCAAAATATATATAGTTTGAGTTGTGATCAATACTGAGATATGTATACACTAGGTCGTGGATTGATTCAAGATAATATATATCAATTTATTTCTGTACATCTAACTGTGGACAACTAGTTGTAGGTTACTAACGAGGACAGCTGACTTAATAAACTTAAAACATCAAAATGAATTAAAAGTGTTGTAAATATATTTTGAACATACTTTGATATATATGTACATATTTGTTATAGGTTCGTGAATCGACCAGTGGCCAAGTCTTACTTCCCGACGAAGTAAAAATCTGTGAAAGTGAGTTATAGTCCCACTTTTAAAATCTAATATTTTTGGGATGAGAATACATGCAGGTTTTATAAATGATTTACAAAATAGACACAAGTACGTGAAACTACATTCTATGGTTGAATTATCGAAATCGAATATGCCCCTTTTTATTAAGTCTGGTAACCTAAGAATTAGGGAACAGACACCCTAATTGACGCGAATCCTAAAGAAAGATCTATTGGGCCTAACAAATCTCATCCAAAGTACCGGATGCTTTAGTACTTTGAAATTTATATCATATCCGAAGGGTGTCCCGGAATGATGGGGATATTCTTATATATGCATCTTGTTAATGTCGATTACCAGGTGTTCACCATATGAATAATTTTTATCTCTATGTATGGGATGTATATATTGAAATATGAAATCTTGTGGTCTATTGTTACGATTTGATATATATAGGTTAAACCTATAACTCACCAACATTTTTGTTGACGTTTTAAGCATGTTTATTCTCAGGTGATTATTAAGAGCTTCCGCTGTCGCATACTTAAATAAGGACGAGATTTGGAGTCCATGCTTGTATGATGTTGTGTAAAAACTGCATTCAAGAAACTTATTTTGTTGTAACATATTTGTATTGTAAACCATTATGTAATGGTCGTGTGTAAACAGGATATTTTAGATTATCATTATTTGATAATCTACGTAAAGCTTTTTAAATCTTTATTGATGAAATAAAGGTTATGGTTTGTTTTAAAATGAATGCAGTCTTTGAAAAACGTCTCATATAGAGGTCAAAACCTCGCAACGAAATCAATTAATATGGAACGTTTTTAATCAATAAGAACGGGACATTTCAGTTGGTATCACAGCATTGGTCTTAGAGAACCAGAAAATTTGCATTAGTGTATCTTATCGAGTTTGTTAGGATGCATTAGTGAGTCTGGACTTCGACCTTATTTTCTTTAAAAATGATTGCTTAACATTTTTGTTGGAAACTATACATTTTTAACATGTGAATATTATGTGATATATTAATCTCTTAACGTGTTTGATATTATGTGATAGATGTCTACCTCTAGAACAAGTCTCATTGACTCACCTAATAATAACGAAGAGTCGAATATATATTGGACTGATTCACAAGTTCCCGAAGAGGAACCGGAAGAAGAATCAGAACCGGAAGAAGAATCAGAACCGGAAGAGGAGGAACTGGAGGAGGAGGAACCGGAAGAAGAAATAGAACCGGTGGGGGAAATAATAAAACGGTTAAGTAAAAGAAAATCCTCAACCAACCGACCAAGGTTAATTATGGTCAATGGTGTTTCCGCCAAGGAAGCAAAATATTGGGAGAATTACCAATTCTCCGATGAATCGGATTCCGACGAGAATTTCGATGATGTTATAGAAATTACCCCAACTGAATTTAAAAAGGCAAAAGAAAATAATAAGGGAAAAGGCATAAAAATAGAGAAATCTAATTCCAACCCCGATGAACTTTATATGTATCGTCAACCCCCGAAGTCCTTAAGTTGTAACAATGACCCGGGAACCTCTAAACCACCAGGTTTTTCTAAACCAATGTGGAAAACGACGGCTCATATTAGGGGAACATCATATATCCCTAGAAACTTGGCAAAACGAACCAAAATCGAAGAAGAAGAAACGAGCGAGTTGGAATAAGATAGTTGTATTCGTGTGGTGTAATATATGTAATATAGTGTGCTTATGCTTTATGATATATGTAAAAATTGCTTGTATTAATAAGTATTTTTTTTATGAATCTAACTCTTGTCTATTTTACAGTATAAAAACACAAAATTGATAGACAACCCAATATTTTAAGAGACCTACCCGGAGACATGATTGATGAAATCTTGTCTAGAGTCGGTCAGAATTCTTCGGCACAACTATTTAAGGCGAGATCAGTTTGTAAGACATTCGAAGAACGTTCCAAGAATGCCTTGGTTTATAAAAGGCTTTCATTCGAAAGATAGGGGATATCACATTGGGAAATCCATAAGTTACGATGTGTTTACTTTGACGCATATATTGCGGGGAACCCAAATGCTATTTTACGCAATGGGTTAAGAAATTATTTTGACTCAATATATTCGAATATTGGACTTCGTGATTTAGAAAAAGCGGCTAACATGCAACATAAAGAAGCATGTTATGCTTACGGATTAGTAATGTTCGCTTCTCACCAAAGTGAGAACAAGAACATCGGGCTACAACTATTAAACAAAACGTTCCCACAAGTGACGGAGTCAGTAATTGGGGTAAAATGAGGTTTTTAGATTGTTACGGGACTGTTGGACATTACATAACCCTCGTCCCTTTGACGACGTTACAACACGCTGTCTTATCAACGGCCATAACGGTTATGTTCCACAAGACCAAGGATGGGAAGTAGTCCTAGTAAAACCAGAATGCATGACTTGTTTCTGGACGTATGAATTACGTGTCTTTATTGCCTTTGCTGAACGACTTGTGTACTAGCTAGAATTATCTTCACAACCATCTTGTATCAAATTTATTGTGTGCTATATTTCATGCTATATGTAAAATAAGCGGTATTGTAAGTTTGTAAAATATTGTATAAAAGTTTGAACGCGAAATATTATTATAATCAGTTTTTCATATAGAATTGTAGTAGTTGAATTGTATATTAGCTACTAAGTATGAACTTAACGGGTAGGTACTACCCGAATTTAAACTTATAAAACGCTAATATGAAGAAAAAGCTTTAATAAATGAGTTCATATTATGCTACGAATACTATTAACTACTCTTAATATTCTGTATGATTAACTTGTTCCATTTGACTATTTTGAAGGAAATGGCACCGACTACTCGACACACCGTGAATATGAATGAAGAGGAATTCCGAACTTTTCTAGCTTCAAACATAGCCGCAGTACAGGTTGTGCTACATACCAACAATAACCTTAGATCTAGCAGTACAGGAAATCGTGTAGGATGCACCTACAAAGAATTCACTGCCTGCAAACCTTTGGAATTTGATGGAACCGAAGGACCGATCGGATTGAAACGGTGGACCGAGAAGGTCGAATCGGTGTTTGCCATAAGTAAGTGTACTGAAGAGGACAAAGTGAAGTACGCTACGCATACCTTCACAGGTTCTGCGTTAACATGGTGGAATACCTATCTAGAGCAAGTGGGACAAGACGATGCGTACGCACTACCGTGGTCAGCATTCAAGCACTTGATGAACGAGAAATACCGTCCCAGAACCGAGGTCAATAAGCTCAAGACATAACTTAGAGGGTTACGAACCCAAGGATTTGATATTACCACGTATGAAAGATGATTCACAGAATTGTGCCTATTGTGTCCGGGAGCGTTTGAAGATGATGAAGAGAAGATCGACGCGTTTGTGAAAGGATTACCGGAAAGAATCCAAGAAGATATAAGTTTACACGAGCCCGCCTCCATACAACAGGCATGTAGAATGGTTCACAAACTAGTGAACCAGATTGAAGAAAGAATTAAAGAACAGACAGCTGAAGAGGCCAATGTGAAGCAAGTCAAAAGAAAGTGGGAGGAAAACGGTGATAAGAATCACCAATACAACAACAACAGCAATTACAACAATAATCGCAACAATTATCCTAACAATCGCAACATCAATCGCAACTACAACAAACGGCCCAACAACAACAACAACAATAACAACAACAACAACAACAGCAACTACAACAATCATCCCAACAACAATAATAACCGCAACAACAACAACAATCAGAAGCAGCTATGCCAAAGGTGTGAAAAGTATCACTCGGGGTTCTGCACCAAATTTTGCAACAAGTGTAAAAGAAATGGTCATAGCGCGGCGAAGTGTGAGGTCTACGGACCAGGGGTTAATAGAACGAAAGGAACAAATGGTGTCGGAACGAGTAATGGCAGAGCAAGTAGTGTCGGAGCAAATTATGCCAATATAGTTTGTTATAAATGTGGAAAATCGGGCCACATTATTAGAAATTGCCCGAACCAGGAGAACACGAATGGACAAGGCCGCGAAAGAGTTTTCAATATTAATGCGGCAGAGGCACAGGAAGACCCGAAGCTTGTTACGGGTACGTTTCTTATTGACAATAAATCTGCTTACGTTTTATTTGATTCGGGTGCGGATAGAAGCTATATGAGTAGAGATTTTTGTGCTAAATTAAGTTGTCCATTGATGCCTTTGGATAGTAAATTTTTACTCGAATTAGCAAATGGTAAATTAATTTCAGCAGATAATATATGTCGGAATCGAGAAATTAAACTGGTTAGTGAAACATTTAAGATTGATTTGATACCAGTAGAGTTAGGGAGTTTTGATGTGATAATCGGTATGGACTGGTTGAAAGAAGTGAAAGCAGAGATCGTTTGTTACAAAAATACAATTCGCATTATACGAGAAAAAGGAAAACCCTTAATGGTGTACGGAGAAAAGGGCAACACGAAGCTACATCTTATTAGTAATTTGAAGGAACAAAAACTAATAAGAAAAGGTTGCTATGCTATTCTAGCACACGTCGAGAAAGTACAAACTGAAGAAAAGAGCATCAATGATGTTCCCGTTGCAAAAGAATTTCCCGATGTATTTCCGAAAGAATTACCGGGATTACCCCCACATCGATCCGTTGAATTTCAAATAGATCTTGTACCAGGAGCTGCACCAATAGCTCGTGCTCCTTATAGACTCGCACCCAGCGAGATGAAAGAACTGCAAAGCCAATTACAAGAACTTTTAGAGCGTGATTTCATTCGACCAAGCACATCACCGTGGGGAGCTCCTTTTTTGTTTGTCAAGAAGAAAGATGGTACATTCAGGTTGTGTATTGACTACCGAGAGTTGAACAAACTTACCATCAAGAACCGCTACCCACTACCGAGAATCGACGACTTATTTGATCAACTACAAGGCTCGTCTGTTTATTCAAAGATTGACTTACGTTCCGGGTATCATCAAATGCGGGTGAAAGAAGATGATATTTCAAAGACTGCTTTCAGAACATGTTACGGTCATTACGAGTTTATGGTCATGCCGTTTGGTTTAACTAATGCACCAGCTGTGTTCATGGACCTTATGAACCAAGTGTGTGGACCATACCTTGACAAGTTTGTCATTGTTTTCATTGATGACATACTTATTTACTCAAAGAATGACCAAGAACACGGTGAACATTTGAGAAAGGTGTTAGAAGTATTGAGGAAGGAAGAATTGTACGCTAAGTTTTCAAAGTGTGCATTTTGGTTGGAAGAAGTTCAATTCCTCGGTCACATAGTGAACAAAGAAGGTATTAAGGTGGATCCGGCAAAGATAGAAACTGTTGAAAAGTGGGAAACCCCGAAAACTCCAAAATACATACGCCAGTTTTTAGGACTAGCTGGTTACTACAGAAGGTTCATCCAAGACTTTTACAGAATAGCAAAACCCTTGACTGCATTAACGCATAAAGGGAAGAAATTTGAATGGAATGATGAACAAGAGAAAGCGTTTCAGTTATTGAAGAAAAAGCTAACTATGGCACCTATATTGTCATTGCCTGAAGGGAATGATGATTTTGTGATTTATTGTGACGCATCAAAGCAAGGTCTCGGTTGTGTATTAATGCAACGAACGAAGGTGATTGCTTATGCGTCTAGACAATTGAAGATTCACGAACAAAATTATACGACGCATGATTTAGAATTAGGCGCGGTTGTTTTTGCATTAAAGACTTGGAGGCACTATTTATATGGGGTCAAAAGTATTATATATACCGACCACAAAAGTCTTCAACACATATTTAATCAGAAACAACTGAATATGAGGCACCGTAGGTGGATTGAATTGTTGAATGATTACGACTTTGAGATTCGTTACCACCCGGGGAAGGCAAATGTGGTAGCCGATGCCTTGAGCAGGAAGGACAGAGAACCCATTCGAGTAAAATCTATGAATATAATGATTCATAATAACCTTACTACTCAAATAAAGGAGGCGCAACAAGGAGTTTTGAAAGAGGGAAATTTAAAGGATGAAATACCCAAAGGATCGGAGAAGCATCTTAATATTCGGGAAGACGGAACCCGGTATAGGGCTGAAAGGATTTGGGTACCAAAATTTGGAGATATGAGAGAAATGGTACTTAGAGAAGCTCATAAAACCAGATACTCAATACATCCTTGAACGGGGAAGATGTACAAGGATCTCAAGAAACATTTTTGGTGGCCGGGTATGAAAGCCGATGTTGCTAAATACGTAGGAGCATGTTTGACGTGTTCTAAGGTCAAAGCTGAGCATCAGAAACCATCAGGTCTACTTCAACAACCCGAAATCTCGGAATGGAAATGGGAAAACATTACCATAGATTTCATCACTAAATTGCCAAGGACTGCAAGTGGTTTTGATACTATTTGGGTGATAGTTGATCGTCTCACCAAATCAGCACACTTCCTGCCAATAAGAGAAGATGACAAGATGGAGAAGTTAGCACAACTGTATTTGAAGGAAGTCGTCTCCAGACATGGAATACCAATCTCTATTATCTCTGATAGGGATGGCAGATTTATTTCAAGATTCTGGCAGACATTACAGCAAGTATTAGGAACTCGTCTAGACATGAGTACTGCCTATCATCCACAAACTGATGGGCAGAGCGAAAGGATGATACAAACGCTTGAAGACATGCTACGAGCATGTGTTATTGATTTCGGAAACAGTTGGGATCGACATCTACCGTTAGCAGAATTTTCCTACAACAACAGCTACCATTCAAGCATTGAGATGGCACCGTTTGAAGCACTTTATGGTAGAAAGTGCAGGTCTCCAATTTGTTGGAGTGAAGTGGGGGATAGATAGATTACGGGTCTGGAGATAATACAAGAAACTACCGAGAAGATCATCCAAATTCAACAACGGTTGAAAACCGCCCAAAGTCGACAAAAGAGCTACGCTGACATTAAAAGAAAAGATATAGAATTTGAAATTGGAGAGATGGTCATGCTTAAAGTTGTACCTTGGAAAGGCGTTGTTCGATTTGGTAAACGAGAGAAATTAAATCCAAGGTATATTGGACCATTCAAGATTATTGATCGTGTCGGACCAGTAGCTTACCGACTTGCGTTACCTCAACCACACGCGGCTGTACATAACACTTTCCACGTCTCGAATTTGAAGAAATGTTTTGCTAAAGAAGATCTCACTATACCGTTAGATGAAATCCAAATCAACGAAAAACTTCAATTCATCGAAGAACCCGTCGAAATAATGGATCGTGAGGTTAAAAGACTTAAGCAAAATAAGATACCAATTGTTAAGATTCGATGGAATGCTCGTAGAGGACCCGAGTTCACCTGGGAGTGTGAAGATCAGATGAAGAAGAAATACCCGCATCTATTTCCAGAAGATTCGTCAACACCTTCAACAGCTTAAAATTTCGGGACGAAATTTATTTAACGGGTAGGTACTGTAGTGACCCGAACTTTTCCATGTTTATATATATTAATTGAGATTCATATTTACATGATTAAATGTTTCCAACATGTTAAGCAATCAAACTTGTTAAGACTTGATTAATTGAAATAGGTTTCATATAGACAATTGACCACCCAAGTTGACCGGTGATTCACGAACGTTAAAACTTGTAAAAACTATATGATGACATATATATGGATATATATATATATATATATATATATATATATATATATATATATATATATATATATATATATATATATATATATATATATATATATATATATATATATATATATATATATATATATATATATATATATATATATATATAGTTAACATGATATTATGATAAGTAAACATATCATTAAGTATATTAACAATGAACTACATATGTAAAAACAAGACTACTAACTTAATGATTTTTAAACGAGACATATATATAACGAATATCGTTGTAACGACATTTAATGTATATATATCATATTAAGAGATATTCATACATGATAATATCATGATAATATAATAATTTAAAATCTCATTTGATATTATAAACATTGGGTTAACAACATTTAACAAGATCGTTAACCTAAGGGTTTCAAAACAACACTTACATGTAACGACTAACGATGACTTAACGACTCAGTTAAAATGTATATACATGTAGTGTTTTAATATGTATTTATACACTTTTGAAAGACTTCCATACACTTATCAAAATACTTCTACTTAACAAAAATGATTACAATTACATCCTCGTTCAGTTTCATCAACAATTCTACTCGTATGCACCCGTATTCGTACTCGTACAATACACAGCTTTTAGATGTATGTACTATTGGTATATACACCCCAATGATCAGATCTTAGCAGCCCATGTGAGTCACCTAACACATGTGGGAACCATCATTTGGCAACTAGCATGAAATATCTCATAAAATTACAAAAATATGAGTAATCATTCATGACTTATTTACATGAAACTATATTTTTGGATATAGTTTCATGTTCATAAGAAAAATCATTTTCCCAGAACAACAACTTTTAAATCAAATTTTATCATAGTTTTTAATTAACTAACCCAAAACAGCCCGCGGTGTTACTACGACGGCGTAAATTCGGTTTTACAGTGTTTTTCGTGTTTCCAGGTTTTAAATCATTAAGTTAGCATATCATATAGATATAGAATATGTGTTTAGTTGATTTTAAAAGTCAAGTTAGAAGGATTAACTTTTGTTTGCGAACAAGTTTAGAATTAACTAAACTATGTTCTAGTGATTACAAGTTTAAACCTTCGAATAAGATAGCTTTATATGTATGAATCGAATGATGTTATGAACCTCATTACTACCTTAAGTTCCTTGGATAAACCTACTGGAAAATAGAAAAATGGATCTAGCTTCAGCGGATCCTTGGATGGCTCGAAGTTCTTGAAGCAGAATCATGACACGAAAACAAGTTCAAGTAAGATCATCACTTGAAATAAGATTGTTATAGTTATAGAAATTGAACCAAAGTTTGAATATGATTATTACCTTGTATTAGAATGATAACCTACTGTAAGAAACAAAGATTTCTTGAGGTTGGATGATCACCTTACAAGATTGGAAGTGAGCTAGCAAACTTGAAAGTATTCTTGATTTTATGTAACTAGAACTTTTGGAATTTATGAAGAACACTTAGAACTTGAAGATTGAACTTGAGAGAGATCAATTAGATGAAGAAAATTGAAGAATGAAAGTGTTTGTAGGTGTTTTTGGTCGTTGGTGTATGGATTAGATATAAAGGATATGTAATTTTGTTTTCATGTAAATAAGTCATGAATGATTACTCATATTTTTGTAACAACTTTTAAATCAAAGTTTATCATAGTTTTTAATTAACTAACCCAAAACAGCCCGCGGTGTTACTACGACGGCGTAAATCCGGTTTTACGGTGTTTTTCGTGTTTCCAGGTTTTAAATCATTAAGTTAGCATATCATATTGATATAGAACATGTGTTTAGTTGCTTTTAAAAGTCAAGTTAGAAGGATTAACTTTTGTTTGTGAACAAGTTTAGAATTAACTAAACTATGTTCTAGTGATTACAAGTTTAAACCTTCGAATAAGATAGCTTTATATGTATGAATCGAATGATGTTATGAACATCATTACTACCTTAAGTTCCTTGGATAAACCTACTGGAAAAGAGAAAAATGGATCTAGCTTTAACGGATCCTTGGATGGCTCGAAGTTCTTGAAGCAGAATCATGACACGAAAACAAGTTCAAGTAAGATCATCACTTGAAATAAGATTGTTATAGTTATAGAAATTGAACCAAAGTTTGAATATGATTATTACCTTGTATTAGAATGATAACCTACTGTAAGAAACAAAGATTTCTTGAGGTTAGATGATCACCTTACCAGATTGGAAGTGAGCTAGCAAACTTGAAAGTATTCTTGATTTTATGTAACTAGAACTTGTAGAATATATGAAGAACACTTAGAACTTGAAGATAGAACTTGAGAGAGATCAATTAGATGAAGAAAATTGAAGAATGAAAGTGTTTTTAGGTGTTTTTGGTCGTTGGTGTATGGATTAGATATAAAGGATATGTAATTTTGTTTTCATGTAAATAAGTCATGAATGATTACTCATATTTTTGTAATTTTATGAGATATTTCATGCTAGTTGCCAAATGATGGTTCCCACATATGTTAGGTGACTCACATGGGCTGCTAAGAGCTGATCATTGGAGTGTATATACCAATAGTACATACATCTAAAAGCTGTGTATTGTACGAGTACGAATACGGGTGCATACGAGTAGAATTGTTGATGAAACTGAACGAGGATGTAATTGTAAGCATTTTTGTTAAGTAGAAGTATTTTGATAAGTGTCTTGAAGTCTTTCAAAAGTGTATGAATACATATTAAAACACTACATGTATATACATTTTAACTGAGTCGTTAAGTCATCGTTAGTCGTTACATGTAAATGTTGTTTTGAAACCTTTAAGTTAACGATCTCAATTAATGTTGTTAACCCATTGTTTATTATATCTAATGAGATGTTAAATTATTATATTATCATGATATTATGATATATTAATATATCTTAATATGATATATATACATTTAAATGTCGTTACAACGATAATCGTTACATATATGTCTCGTTTCGAAATCCTTAAGTTAGTAGTCTTGTTTATATGTATATAACTCATTGTTAATATACTTATGGAGATACTTACTTATCATAGTATCATGTTAACTATATATATATATATATATCCATATATGTCATAACCCGTCCTTAACCATAAGAACGTGATAGATAACGTATGATTTCATTGCGAGGTATTGACCTCTATATGCGACATTTTTAAAAGAAAAACTGCATATATTATACATTACAAACCATAACCATTATTTTTGTTACAAGCTTTAGACAATAAAAAGATGATTATCGTTTAGCGATAATCTTCGACTTACAAACTTTACAAATGATGATAACAACACGATTTCTAGCATATTTTACAACACAAATCCTCGGATATGCAGTTTTATTTTTGACACAAATATGAGTACGCAAGATCCTGCTTAGATTCAACATGATGCAGCGGAAACTTCTAATTATCACCTGAGAATAAACATGTTTAAAACGTCAACATAAAGTTGGTGAGATATAGGTTTAGTGCCGGCAGCAATATATATATATAGACCACAAGATTTCGTATATAAACAGTTTAATAAAAATATTCTAAGTGGTTGAGCACTTGGTAACCATACTTAACAATTAATCACGTCGCATATTCCCTTTAATATGAAATCTTACTACACTGTACCAAGTGTAGTCACGAAACGAAGTACTGTGCAACCGTTGAATACTGGTCGTCCAGTCCGGTTGGGGTTGTCAGGCCCGATAGATCTATCAACAGGATTCGCGTTTACAATACCGCTGTAAATATTAGTTACCAAGCTACAGGGAAGTATGCCAGTGGTACAACTCAACGTAGAATATATTTTTCAGTTACTTGTGTCCATATCGTAAAACATAAAATACATGTATTCTCATCCCGAAATATTTAGAGTTTAAAAGTGGGACTATATACTCACACTTGTCTTGAAGATATATATAATTTGACTTGGTCTCCGGTTGATATCACGAACCTATCCATATATAATATATCAATATACTTTCATTTTTAAACAAACGTCACATATATATACTTGTTATACTTTTAATACTTTTAATAATTCCTTAGTCCGTAGTTAGCAGTTCGATGTTAGTAATTCAATTTTAATGGTTCATTTTTAGGTGTTTAATAAACCCCCAACGAAATAAATAAAACTCCCAACGTATATGTATTGGTCGAGATTAATCTTGACCCACGGTACCGGTGTTGTCAAATGACGTGTTGCGTACATAAAGTACCGGTGTTGTCAAATGACGTGTTGCGTACAAACATGGGATCTTATGATTAATCTTCTCGTATTGTTTACGGGTGATCCTGAACCATATAAAATTGAATTATGAGTACATATATATAAAATATCATGTTATCTTAGAAAGATGTGATTTTATTTAATTTTTCCCAATTAATCCCGAAGTTAAACAAGTCTTGGATAACCAATTTTGTTTCGGTCATAGTTTCTTCGTTACAAATCCGTTTTCGTTGATTCAACTTGCCATCTCCTTGGATCGAGTCCCTATTTAAGACTATGAACTAAAAATACCTTGGTTTGTATTCAAAATCACACGGCATAGGTGAAACTTTAGTGAAACTTATGAAGTTAAACATTTTCCTTTATGTAAACAACCTTAAATGATTATTTTTCTAAAAATACTTATACTTTGAATTAAATCATGAAATTTTTATGTGTTATCATATTCATAGTAAAAATCATTTTTCCAGAGAATAAACCTCCAATTCAAAGTTTAAGATGGTTTTTAATTATCCAACCCAAAACAGTCCCCGGTGGCACTCCGACGTCGTAAAAACAGTTTTTAAGATATTCTTTGAAAAACCAAGTTATACCTTGTTAAATTAGCATATATTTAAGTTATATTACAGGTCTTGAAGTATTTTAAAAGTTAATTTAGAAGGATCTATTTAGTTTGCAAACAAGTTTGAAAACTTTCAAACTATGTTCTTGTTGTTAAAATTGTATACCACAAAATATGATAGCTATATATATATGAATCGAATAGGGTTATGAACATAGTTACTACCTCAAGTTCCTTGGACAAGATTGCTGTAAAAGAGGAGTAAGAAGCTAGAACCAAAAGGGTGATGGAAGTGGATGAAAGATTGGAAGTAAGTTTGTGTTCTTGGAAGGATTTCTTGAAGTGTTGTTGTAAGAGTTTTCTTATGGTGATTAAGTAGTGTTTTTGAAGCTAGATCTTCATAGATGTGAGCTGAGATGATTAAGGGGTTTAAGGGTTATGGAAGAGTGTGTGTTTTGCTAGAAAAATGGAAGAGAAAGTTGAATCAAAGTGATGATACATGAGGCTCCTTAAAAACGTGTTCTTAAGGTAGACATGGACAAAATTTAGTTTGTTATCTTATGTAATTAGTCAATAAGCTTCCAAAAGTAATTACCTTATACATAAGGCATTGAATAAGGGCTGGTTGGTGGTGATTTGATGTGTATATACCAATAGTAAATACGTATAGAAGCTAGGTATGATACGAGTACAAATACTCTAGATATACGTATAGAAATTTTGTGAAAAATGGAATGAGGATTCAAATATAGCTATCTTTTGTGAATACACTTATATGGTTTTATGTATTTAAGTTCTTAAAAGTGATTAAATACATTACTTATACGATATATGTATAAACATTATAGGTTATAAGTATTTAAGTCAAATAACGTTACGTATGGTTATCGTTTTGAAAACTTAAGTTAGTAGTTTCAAAATATACTTATAACTTATTGTTATAGATACAAAATGAGATATTAAAACATTCATTAATCATGTTAAATATGTATATATACATATATATACACAAACGTATAATTATCATATATTGTATAGTTCGTGATATCATCGGTCAAACTAGACGGTCAAACGTTGTGTAAAACTCTTTTCGAAAACATAAATCTCAACAATTTGGATTGCTTATCATGTTGGTAAGGTTTAATTTATGTAAATATTAATCTTATAAGTATAGAACGATCGAAAAAGTGCGGGTCGTTACATTACCTCCCCGTTAAATAAATTTCGTCCCGAAATTTTAAAATTGTACCTATTTTGCGTCATCGAGAAACAAGTGCGGATACTTTTGTTTCATCTGATCCTATCGTTCCCAAGTAAACTCGGGACCTCTTCTAGCATTCCAACGAACCTTAACGATCGGTATGTTGCTCTGCTTGAGCTATTTAACTTCACGATCCATGATTTCGATTGGTTCTTCGATAAATTGTAGTTTCTCGTCGACATGGATTTCTTCAAGAGGAATGGTGAGATATTCCTTTGCAAGACACTTCTTAAGGTTTGAGGCGTGAAAGGTATTATGTACTCCGGCGAGTTGTTGCGGTAACTCGAGTCGATAAGCTACCGGTCCAATGCGTTCGATGATCTTGAACGGGCCTACGTACCTTGGGTTCAGTTTACCCCTTTTGCCGAAACGTATCACACCTTTCCAAGGTGACACCTTTAGCATAACCATGTCACCGATCTGAAACTCTAATGGTTTCCTTCGGACATCGGCGTAGCTCTTTTGGCGACTACGGGCTGTTTTCAATCTCTCCTTAATTTGTACTATCTTCTCAGTCGTTTCGTGTATGATCTCAGGACCAGTTAATTGTCGATCTCCTACTTCATTCCAACAAATAGGAGATCTACACTTCCTTCCGTACAATGCTTCGAATGGCGCAGCTCCAATGCTCACATGATAACTATTATTATACGAGAATTCTGCTAACGGTAAATACTTATCCCATCCATTTCCAAAATCGATCACACATTCTCTGAGCATGTCTTCGAGAGTCTGAATCATTCTTTCACTCTGCCCGTCGGTTTGTGGATGATATGCGGTACTCATATCCAACCGAGTTCCTAGTGCCTCCTGTAGTGATTGCCAGAATTTTGAGGTAAATCTACTATCACGATCGGATATAATGGAAATAGGTATTCCATGCCTTGAAACAATTTCCTTTATATACAATCGTAATAGTTTCTCCATTCTATCCGTTTCCTTTATAGGCAAGAAATGTGCAGACTTGGTGAGACGATCAACAATCACCCAAATGGTGTCGTATCCCCAGGCAGTCTTAGGTAACTTCGTGATGAAATCCATGGTAATACCATCCCATTTCCATTCTGGGATTTCTGGTTGTTGAAGTAACCCTGACGGCTTCTGGTGTTCTGCTTTGACTTTGGAACAAGTTAAACACTCCCCAACATATGTTGCAACATCTGTCTTTAAATTAGGCCACCAATAACGTGTCTTAAGATCTTGATACATCTTTCCAACTCCAGGATGTATCGAGTATCTTGTCTTATGTGCCTCGTTCAATATCAACTTCCTTAATCCACCCAACTTTGGTACCCAAATACGATTTGCAAAATATCGAATTCCGTCTTCCCGCATAACGAGTTGCTTCTCATACTTTTTCATTATTTCTTTTCTTATATTTTCTTTAGTAAGTGCTTCTTGTTGAACTTCTTTGATTTGTGAGTTGAGGTTCATGCGAATTTTTATGTTCATCGCTCGAACTCGAATTGGTTCTCATTCCTTTCTACTTAAAGCATCGGCCACTACGTTCGCTTTCCCGGGATGATAACGAATCTCACAATCATAGTCATTTATTAACTCGACCCACCTACGTTGCCTCATGTTCAGCTGTTTCTGATCAAAAATATGTTGAAGACTTTTATGATCAGTAAACACAGTGAATTTAACCCCATACAAGTAGTATCTCCACATCTTCAATGCAAACACTACTGCTCCCAGTTCTAAATCATGCGTCGTATAATTCCGCTCGTGAATTTTCAATTGTCGTGATGCGTATGCAATCACTTTCTTCCGTTGCATAAGAACACAACCTAATCCTTGTCGCGAAGCGTGACAATATATTTCAAAATCATCATTCCCTTCTGGTAACGATAAAATAGGTGCCGTAGTTAACTTCTTCTTCAGTATTTGAAATGCGTTCTCCTGCTCCGAGGTCCATTCATATTTCTTCCCTTTTTGCGTTAACGCTGTCAACGGCTTAGCTATTCGGGAAAAATCTTGAATAAACCTTCTATAATAACCGGCTAAACCCAAAAATTAGCGTATCTGTGTTGGTGTCTTAGGAGTCTCCCATTTTTCAATGGCTTCAGTTTTTGCTGGATCAACCTGAATTCCTTTGCTACTAACAACGCGGCCAAGAAATTGCACTTCTTTCAACCAGAAAGCACACTTAGAAAATTTAGCATATAGTTGTTCTTTTCTCAACGACTCTAATATCAACCTTAAATGCTCTTCATGCTCTTGCTCACTCTTGGAATAGATAAGAATATCATCAATGAAAACGATAACAAACTTATCTAAATACGGACTACAAACTCGATTCATGAGGTCCATGAATACGGCTGGCGCATTCGTCAATCCAAACGGCATGACCAAAAATTCGTAATGACCATAACGTGTCCGAAAAGCAGTTTTCGGTATATCTTCTTCTTTGACACGTAATTGATGATAACCCGATCTTAGATCGATTTTTGAATAAACACATGATCCTTGCAATTGATCAAATAAGTCATCAATTCTCGGTAGTGGATACCGATTCTTGATAGTTAACTTATTTAATTCACGATAATCTATACACATCCTAAAAGATCCATCTTTCTTCTTAACAAACAAAATTGGAGCTCCCCACGGTGAAGTACTTGGTCGTATGAATCCACGGTCCAGTAATTCTTTTAACTGACTTTGAAGTTCTTTTAGTTCGGACGGTGCAAGTCTATATGGAGCACGAGCCACTGGTGCAGCTCCTGGTACTAAATCTATTTGAAATTCTACAGATCTAAATGGAGGTAATCCCGGCAATTCTTCCGGAAAAACTTCAGGAAAATCTCTTGCCACAGGCACATCGTTGTTGCACTTCTCTTTCTTTTCGACTTTATTAACATGTGCTAGAATAGCATAACATCCCTTTTCTAAACACTTCTTGGCTTTCAAACAGCTAATAAGTTTTAGCTTTGAATCACCCTTCTCTCCATAAATCATCACCGGCATTTTATCCTTACAAGGAATACGAATTGCCTTCTTGGCACACACAACTTCAACTCCTACTTTGGACATCCAGTCCATGCCGACTATTACATCAAAACTTCCTAATTCTACGGGTATTAAGTCGATTTTAAACGTTTCTCCGGCTAAATTTATTTCACAATCACGACAAATTTTATCGGCTTTAATTAGTTTACCATTAGCTAACTCAATCATGTACTTAGCATCTAGAGGTAATGATGAACAATTCAATTTAGTGTAAAAATTTCTATACACGTAACTTCTATCGGCACCAGTATCAAATAAAATAGATGCTGATAAGTTATTAATGGTAAACGTACCCGTAACAAGCTCCGGGTCTTCACATGCCTCTCTAGCATTAATAACAAATGCTCTCCCACGTGCAGGTCCGACATTCTTCTCTGGATTCGGGCACTGACTCTTATAGTGACCTTGTTTTCCACACCCAAAACAAGTAACGGTAGCCAAAGCAGTTCTATTTGCGTTGGTGGCAGGAGTCTTGTTACCATTTGTAACGAGAGCCTTACAATCTTCAGCAAGATGACCCTGTCGATTACATTTGGTGCACAACACACTACAGTAACCAAAGTGATGTTTGTGACATCGGTTGCATAAATGACTTTGTCCTTTGTAACCAAAGCCTGAACCACTACCCGCACCTTTCGTGGTTTCTGGTTTGTTAAAAGATTGTTGTTGGTTACCTCGATCATAATTTCCGTTCCACTTTCTTTTGTTACTCGATACCTTCACATCAGCATTGAATGCTTTCTTATCCAAAATGACCTGGTCCATTAGCTCGTTCGCCATGGTTATAGCTTCATGAATTGTCCTAGGTTTTGATGCTGTAACGTTTGCCTTAACCTTTGAGGGCAAACCATCTTTGTACATTTCAATCTTCCGTTCTTCGGTTGGAACCAATTCAGGACATAGCAAAACTAATTCCATGAATCGCTGATTGTAGTTGGTGATTTCAGTACCAACAACCTTCAAACTTCGTAATTCATCTTCCAACTTCCTAACCTCGTTCCTTGGACAATACTCGTTGATTAACATCGTTTTGAATTCCTCCCATGGAGTATCATAAGCTACATCTCCTCCTACAGCCTTCACATAATTCTTCCACCACGTGAGTGCACTATCTTGCAAAGTGCACGATGCATACTTGGTCATGTCTTTTTCAACACAACCGCTGATTTTAAACACCATCTCCATCTTTTCTATCCACCGAGTTAAACCGATTGGTCCTTCCGTTCCACTGAATGATGAGGGCTTGCAAGCTTGAAACGTCTTGTAGGTGCATCCTACACGAGGATTTGGGTTAACTGCAGCAGCTCTTGCAGCTTCGACCCATAACATTCTGTCGTTCACTCGCTGGTTGATGAAGTCCTCGACTTCTTGTTCCGTCATTCGATTCAATCGCGCCATTTCCTAATGAAAGAAAATAATTATTCACATGGATTATTATAGATGTAGTGTGTATTTATAGTACATTATAGCTTGTTAATAATATGAACTAGGTATTATTATAAAAGCCTTTTCTTCTTATTAGCGTTTTATAATTATATCTAGGGTAGTACCTACCCGTTAATGTTCATACTTAATAGCTTAGTACAGAACCCATTACTACAATCTAAATAATACTTAACCATGGAAAATTATTGCATTTCATACTTCACTATTTTACATATGCTTATCTTACATCGAACATTAAGCAAACCACACTTATAATATTATACAAAACATTATATGATCCCATGGTTTAATACGGCAGCGCATCGTTTGGTTTATTTTCTAGGACGTTTAGTTCCAATGAATGGCCTAACGCTTATCCTAGCTGTCTGCCTATATTTTGGCGGTGGTGCTGAAGAACTGGATGCCGGAATAGCACTAATAGGAATAGCGGGAATAGGGGTGGTAGTGTCTAATGGAATTGGTTCCACTTCATCCTCCCTAAACTCGGGATTTGAATTTTCTATTTCATTAGCTTTTCGTTTCTTTCCTTGATCGAACTTTTCTTTCGTAATTTCTAGTATTTCTTCCTCGGGTTCACTTTCTTCCTCGGGTTCACTTTCCGATTTTTCTATAGTTGGTTCATCCGGAATTTGTGAGTCTTCCCCAAAGATACTACTTTCGTCATCGGATAAGTTAATGACTGGAACACCATATGAAGGTTCTGATTCGGAGTCGCTGAATGTGATAATAAGTTTCGAGCCCGACATCTATCACATAACAACTAACCCATTAGTACTTACATAATATTTACATATAATTTTAACCAATAATGATAAGCAATGGTTTTCGAAATCAGACCCGGTCAAAGTCCAGACTTACTAATGTATCCTAACGACTTCTCGGTTAGACACACTAATGCAAACCTGGTTCGCTAAGACCACCGCTCTGATACCACATGTCATAACCCGTCCTTAACCATAAGAACGTGATAGATAACGTATGATTTCATTGCGAGGTATTGACCTCTATATGCGACATTTTTAAAAGAAAAACTGCATATATTATACATTACAAACCATAACCATTATTTTTGTTACAAGCTTTAGACAATAAAAAGATGATTATCGTTTAGCGATAATCTTCGACTTACAAACTTTACAAATGATGATAACAACACGATTTCTAGCATATTTTACAACACAAATCCTCGGATATGCAGTTTTATTTTTGACACAAATATGAGTACGCAAGATCCTGCTTAGATTCAACATGATGCAGCGGAAACTTCTAATTATCACCTGAGAATAAACATGTTTAAAACGTCAACATAAAGTTGGTGAGATATAGGTTTAGTGCCGGCAGCAATATATATATATAGACCACAAGATTTCGTATATAAACAGTTTAATAAAAATATTCTAAGTGGTTGAGCACTTGGTAACCATACTTAACAATTAATCACGTCGCATATTCCCTTTAATATGAAATCTTACTACACTGTACCAAGTGTAGTCACGAAACGAAGTACTGTGCAACCGTTGAATACTGGTCGTCCAGTCCGGTTGGGGTTGTCAGGCCCGATAGATCTATCAACAGGATTAGCGTTTACAATACCGCTGTAAATATTAGTTACCAAGCTACAGGGAAGTATGCCAGTGGTACAACTCAACGTAGAATATATTTTTCAGTTACTTGTGTCCATATCGTAAAACATAAAATACATGTATTCTCATCCCGAAATATTTAGAGTTTAAAAGTGGGACTATATACTCACACTTGTCTTGAAGATATATATAATTTGACTTGGTCTCCGGTTGATATCACGAACCTATCCATATATAATATATCAATATACTTTCATTTTTAAACAAACGTCACATATATATACTTGTTATACTTTTAATACTTTTAATAATTCCTTAGTCCGTAGTTAGCAGTTCGATGTTAGTAATTCAATTTTAATGGTTCATTTTTAGGTGTTTAATAAACCCCCAACGAAATAAATAAAACTCCCAACGTATATGTATTGGTCGAGATTAATCTTGACCCACGGTACCGGTGTTGTCAAATGACGTGTTGCGTACATAAAGTACCGGTGTTGTCAAATGACGTGTTGCGTACAAACATGGGATCTTATGATTAATCTTCTCGTATTGTTTACGGGTGATCCTGAACCATATAAAATTGAATTATGAGTACATATATATAAAATATCATGTTATCTTAGAAAGATGTGATTTTATTTAATTTTTCCCAATTAATCCCGAAGTTAAACAAGTCTTGGATAACCAATTTTGTTTCGGTCATAGTTTCTTCGTTACAAATCCGTTTTCGTTGATTCAACTTGCCATCTCCTTGGATCGAGTCCCTATTTAAGACTATGAACTGAAAATACCTTGGTTTGTATTCAAAATCACACGGCATAGGTGAAACTTTAGTGAAACTTATGAAGTTAAACATTTTCCTTTTTGTAAACAACCTTAAATGATTATTTTTCTAAAAATACTTATACTTTGAATTAAATCATGAAATTTTTATGTGTTATCATATTCATAGTAAAAATCATTTTTCCAGAGAATAAACCTCCAATTCAAAGTTTAAGATGGTTTTTAATTATCCAACCCAAAACAGTCCCCGGTGGCACTCCGACGTCGTAAAAACAGTTTTTAAGATATTCTTTGAAAAACCAAGTTATACCTTGTTAAATTAGCATATATTTAAGTTATATTACAGGTCTTGAAGTATTTTAAAAGTTAATTTAGAAGGATCTATTTAGTTTGCAAACAAGTTTGAAAACTTTCAAACTATGTTCTTGTTGTTAAAATTGTATACCACAAAATATGATAGCTATATATATATGAATCGAATAGGGTTATGAACATAGTTACTACCTCAAGTTCCTTGGACAAGATTGCTGTAAAAGAGGAGTAAGAAGCTAGAACCAAAAGGGTGATGGAAGTGGATGAAAGATTGGAAGTAAGTTTGTGTTCTTGGAAGGATTTCTTGAAGTGTTGTTGTAAGAGTTTTCTTATGGTGATTAAGTAGTGTTTTTGAAGCTAGATCTTCATAGATGTGAGCTGAGATGATTAAGGGGTTTAAGGGTTATGGAAGAGTGTGTGTTTTGCTAGAAAAATGGAAGAGAAAGTTGAATCAAAGTGATGATACATGAGGCTCCTTAAAAACGTGTTCTTAAGGTAGACATGGACAAAATTTAGTTTGTTATCTTATGTAATTAGTCAATAAGCTTCCAAAAGTAATTACCTTATACATAAGGCATTGAATAAGGGCTGGTTGGTGGTGATTTGATGTGTATATACCAATAGTAAATACGTATAGAAGCTAGGTATGATACGAGTACAAATACTCTAGATATACGTATAGAAATTTTGTGAAAAATGGAATGAGGATTCAAATATAGCTATCTTTTGTGAATACACTTATATGGTTTTATGTATTTAAGTTCTTAAAAGTGATTAAATACATTACTTATACGATATATGTATAAACATTATAGGTTATAAGTATTTAAGTCAAATAACGTTACGTATGGTTATCGTTTTGAAAACTTAAGTTAGTAGTTTCAAAATATACTTATAACTTATTGTTATAGATACAAAATGAGATATTAAAACATTCATTAATCATGTTAAATATGTATATATACATATATATACACAAACGTATAATTATCATATATTGTATAGTTCGTGATATCATCGGTCAAACTAGACGGTCAAACGTTGTGTAAAACTCTTTTCGGAAACATAAATCTCAACAATTTGGATTGCTTATCATGTTGGTAAGGTTTAATTTATGTAAATATTAATCTTATAAGTATAGAACGATCGAAAAAGTGCGGGTCGTTACAATATATATGTCATCATATAGTTTTTACAAGTTTTAACGTTCGTGAATCACCGGTCAACTTGGGTGGTCAATTGTCTATATGAAACATATTTCAATTAATCAAGTCTTAACAAGTTTGATTGCTTAACATGTTGGAAACATTTAATCATGTAAATATCAATCTCAATTAATATATATAAACATGGAAAAGTTCGGGTCACTACAGTACCTACCCGTTAAATAAATTTCGTCCCGAAATTTTAAACTGTTGAAGGTGTTGACGAATCTTCTGGAAATAGATGCGGGTATTTCTTCTTCATCTGATCTTCATGCTCCCAGGTGAACTCGGGTCCTCTATGAGCATTCCATCGAACCTTAACAATTGGTATCTTGTTTTGCTTAAGTCTTTTAACCTCACGATCCATTATTTCGCCGGGTTCTTCGATGAATTGAAGTTTTTCGTTGATTTGGATTTCATCTAACGGAATGGTGAGATCTTCTTTAGCAAAACATTTCTTCAAATTCGAGACGTGGAAAGTGTTATGTACAGCCACGAGTTGTTGAGGTAACTCAAGACTGTAAGCTACTGGTCCGACACGATCAATAATCTTGAATGGTCCAATATACCTTGGATTTAATTTCCCTCGTTTACCAAATCGAACAACGCCTTTCCAAGGTGCAACTTTAAGCATGACCATCTCTCCAATTTCAAATTCTATATCTTTTCTTTTAATGTCAGCGTAGCTCTTTTGTCGACTTTGGGCGGTTTTCAACCGTTGTTGAATTTGGATGATCTTCTCGGTAGTTTCTTGTATAATCTCCGGACCCGTAATTTGTCTATCCCCACTTCATTCCAACAAATCGGAGACATGCACTTTCTACCAAAAAGTGCTTCAAACGGCGCCATCTCAATGCTTGAATGGTAGCTGTTGTTGTAGGAAAATTCTGCTAACGGTAGATGTCGATCCCAACTGTTTCTGAAATCAATAACACATGCTCGTAGCATGTGTTCAAGCATTTGTATCGTCCTTTCACTCTGCCCATCAGTTTGTGGATGATAGGCAGTACTCATGTCTAGACGAGTTCCTAATGCTTGCTGTAATGTCTGCCAGAATCTTGAAATAAATCTGCCATCCCTATCAGAGATAATAGAGATTGGTATTCCATGTCTGGAGACGACTTCCTTCAAATACAGTCGTGCTAACTTCTCCATCTTGTCATCTTCTCTTATTGGCAGGAAGTGTGCTGATTTGGTGAGACGATCAACTATTACCCAAATAGTATCAAAACCACTTGCAGTCCTTGGCAATTTAGTGATGAAATCCATGGTAATGTTTTCCCATTTCCATTCCGGGATTTCGGGTTGTTGAAGTAGACCTGATGGTTTCTGATGCTCAGCTTTGACCTTAGAACACGTCAAACATTCTCCTACGTATTTAGCAACATCGGCTTTCATACCCGGCCACCAAAAATATTTCCTGAGATCCTTGTACATCTTCCCCGTTCCAGGATGTATTGAGTATCTGGTTTTATGAGCTTCTCTAAGTACCATTTCTCTCATATCTCCAAATTTTGGTACCCAAATCCTTTCAGCCCTATACCGGGTTCCGTCTTCCCGAATATTAAGATGTTTCTCCGATCTTTTGGGTATTTCATCCTTTAAATTTCCCTCTTTTAAAACTCCTTGTTGCGCCTCCTTTATTTGAGTAGTAAGGTTATTATGAATCATTATATTCATAGATTTTACTCGAATGGGTTCTCTGTCCTTCCTGCTCAAGGCATCGGCTACCACATTTGCCTTCCCCAGGTGGTAACGAATCTCAAAGTCGTAATCATTCAATAATTCAATCCACCTACGCTGCCTCATATTCAGTTGTTTCTGATTAAATATGTGTTGAAGACTTTTGTGGTCGGTATATATAATACTTTTGACCCCATATAAGTAGTGCCTCCAAGTCTTTAATGCAAAAACAACCGCGCCTAATTCCAAATCATGTGTCGTATAATTTTGTTCGTGAATCTTCAATTGTCTAGACGCATAAGCAATCACCTTCGTTCGTTGCATTAATACACAACCGAGACCTTGCTTTGATGCGTCACAATAAATCACAAAATCATCATTCCCTTCAGGCAATGACAATATAGGTGCCGTAGTTAGCTTTTTCTTCAATAACTGAAACGCTTTCTCTTGTTCATCATTCCATTCAAATTTATTCCCTTTATGCGTTAATGCAGTCAAGGGTTTTGCTATTCTGGAAAAGTCTTGGATGAACCTTCTGTAGTAACCAGCTAGTCCTAAAAACTGGCGTATGTGTTTCGGAGTTTTTGGGGTTTCCCACTTTTCAACAATTTCTATCTTTGCCGGATCCACCTTAATACCTTCTTTGTTCACTATATGCCCGAGGAATTGAACTTCTTCCAACCAAAATGCACACATTGAAAACTTAGCGTACAATTCTTCCCTCCTCAATACTTCTAACACCTTTCTCAAATGTTCACCGTGTTCTTGGTCATTCTTTGAGTAAATAAGTATGTCATCAATGAAAACAATGACAAACTTGTCAAGGTATGGTCCACACACTCGGTTCATAAGGTCCATGAACACAGCTGGTGCATTAGTTAAACCAAACAGCATGACCATAAACTCGTAATGACCGTAACGTGTTCTGAAAGCAGTCTTTGGAATATCATCTTCTTTCACCCGCATTTGAAGATACCCGAAACGTAAGTCAATCTTTGAATAAACAGACGAGCCTTGTTGTTGATCAAATAAGTCGTCGATTCTCGGTAGTGGGTAGCGGTTCTTGATGGTAAGTTTGTTCAACTCTCGGTAGTCGATACACAACCTGAATGTACCATCTTTCTTCTTGACAAACAAAACAGGAGCTCCCCACGGTGATGTGCTTGGTCGAATGAAACCACGCTCTAAAAGTTCTTGTAATTGGCTTTGCAGTTCTTTCATCTCGCTGGGTGCGAGTCTGTAAGGAGCACGAGCTATTGGTGCAGCTCCTGGTACAAGATCTATTTGAAATTCAACGGATCGCTGTGGGGGTAATCCCGGTAATTCTTTCGAAAATACATCGAGAAATTCTTTTGCAATGGGAACATCATTGATGCTCTTTTCTTCAGTTTGTACTTTCTCGACGTGTGCTAGAACAGCATAGCAACCTTTTCTTATTAGTTTTTGTGCCTTCAAATTACTAATAATATGTAGCTTCGTGTTGCCCTTTTCTCCGTACACCATTAAGGGTTTTCCTTTTTCTCGTATAATGCGAATTGCATTTTTGTAACAAATGATCTCTGCTTTCACTTCTTTCAACCAGTCCATACCGATTATCACATCAAAACTCCCTAACTCTACTGTTATCAAATCAATCTTAAATGTTTCGCTAACCAGTTTAATTTCTCGATTCCGACATATATTATCTGCTGAAATTAATTTACCATTTGCTAATTCGAGTAAAAATTTACTATCCAAAGGCGTCAATGGACAACTTAATTTAGCACAAAAATCTCTACTCATATAGCTTCTATCCGAACCCGAATCAAATAAAACGTAAGCAGATTTATTGTCAATAAGAAACGTACCCGTAACAAGCTTCGGGTCTTCCTGTGCCTCTGTCGCATTAATATTGAAAACTCTTCCGCAGCCTTGTCCATTCGTGTTCTCCTGGTTCGGGTAATTTCTAATAATGTGGCCCGGTTTTCCATATTTATAACAAACTACATTGGCATAACTTGCTCCGACACTACTTGCTCTACCATTACTCGTTCCGACACCATTTGTTCCTTTCGTTCTATTAACCCCTGGTCCGTAGACCTCACACTTCGCCGCGCTATGACCATTTCTTTTACACTTGTTGCAAAATTTGGTGCAGAACCCCGAGTGATACTTTTCACACCTTTGGCATAGCTGCTTCTGATTGTTGTTGTTGTTGCGGTTATTATTGTTGTTGGGATGATTGTTGTAGTTGCTGTTGTTGTTGTTGTTGTTGTTGTTGGGCCGTTTGTTGTAGTTGCGATTGATGTTGCGATTTTTGGGATAATTGTTGCGATTATTGTTGTAATTGCTGTTGTTGTTGTATTGGTGATTCTTATCACCGTTTTCCTCCCACTTTCTTTTGACTTGCTTCACATTGGCCTCTTCAGCAGTCTGTTCTTTAATTCTTTCTTCAATCTGGTTCACTAGTTTGTGAGCCATTCTACATGCCTGTTGTATAGAGGCAGGCTCGTGTGAACTTATATCTTCTTGGATTCTTTCCGGTAATCCTTTCACAAACGCGTCGATCTTCTCTTCCTCATCTTCGAATGCTCCCGGACACAATAGGCACAATTCTGTGAATCGTCTTTCGTACTTGGTAATATCAAATCCTTGGGTTCGTAACCCTCTAAGTTCTGTCTTGAGCTTATTGACCTCAGTTCTGGGACGGTACTTCTCGTTCATCAAGTGCTTGAATGCTGACCACGGTAGTGCGTACGCATCATCTTGTCCCACTTGCTCTAGATAGGTATTCCACCATGTTAACACAGAACCTGTGAAGGTATGCGTAGCGTACTTCACTTTGTCCTCTTCAGTACACTTACTTATGGCAAACACCGATTCGACCTTCTCGGTCACCGTTTCAATCCGATCGGTCCTTCGGTTCCATCAAATTCCAAAGGTTTGCAGGCAGTGAATTCTTTGTAGGTGCATCCTACACGATTTCCTGTACTGCTAGATCCAAGGTTATTGTTGGTATGTAGTGCAGCCTATACTGCGGCTATGTTTGAAGCTAGAAAAGTACGGAATTCCTCTTCATTCATATTCACGGTGTGTCGAGTAGTCGGTGCCATTTCCTTCAAAATAGTCAAATGGAACAATTTAATCATACAGAATATTAAGAGTAGTTAATAGTATTTCGTAGCATAATATGAACTCATTTATAAAAGCTTTTTCTTCATATTAGCGTTTTATAAGTTTAAATTCGGGTAGTACCTACCCGTTAAGTTCATACTTAGTAGCTAATATACAATTCAACTACTACAATTCTATATGAAAAACTGATTATAATAATATTTCGCGTTCAAACTTTTATACAATATTTTACAAACTTACAATACCGCTTATTTTACATAAAGCATGAAATATAGCACACAATAACTTTGATACAAGATAGTTGTGAAGATAATTCTAGCTAGTACACAAGTCGTTCAGCAAAGGCAATAAAGACACGTAATTCATACGTCCAGAAACAAGTCATGCATTCTGGTTTTACTAGGATTACTTCCCATCCTTGGTCTTGTGGAACATAACCGTTATGGCCGTTGATAAGACAGCGTGTTGTAACGTCGTCAAAAGGACGAGGGTTACGTAATGTCCAACAGTCCCGTAACAATCTAAAAACCTCATTTCTTACCCCAATTATCGACTCCGTCACTTGTGGAAACGTTTTGTTTAATAGTTGTAGCCCGATGTTCTTGTTCTCACTTTGGTGAGAAGCGAACATTACTAATCCGTAATCATAACATGCTTCTTTATGTTGCATGTTAGCCGCTTTTTCTAAATCACGAAGTCCAATATTCGGATATATTGAGTCAAAATAATTTCTTAACCCGTTGCGTAAAATAGCATTTGGGTTTCCCGCAATATATGCGTCAAAGTAAACACATCGTAACTTATGGGTTTCCCAATGTGATATCCCCCATCTTTCAAACGAAAGTCTCTTATAAACCAAGACATTCTTGGAACGTTCTTCGAATGTCTTACAAACTGATCTCGCCTTAAATAGTTGTGCCGAGGAATTCTGACCGACTCTAGACAAGATTTCATCAATCATGTCTCCGGGTAGGTCTCTTAAAATATTGGGTTGTCTATCCATTTTGTGTTTTTAAACTGTAAAATAGACAAGAGTTAGATTCATAAAAAAATACTTATTAATACAAGCAATTTTTACATATATCATAAAGCATAAGCACACTATATTACATATATTACACCACACGAATACAACTATCTTATTCCGACTCACTCGTTTCTTCTTCTTCGGTTTTGGTTCGTTTTGCCAAGTTTCTAGGGATATATGATGTTCCCCTAATACTAGCTGTCCTTTTCCACAACGGTTTAGAAAAACCTGGTGGTTTAGAGGTTCCCGGGTCATTGTTACAACTTAAGGACTTCGGGGGTTGACGATACATATAAAGTTCATCGGGGTTGGAATTAGATTTCTCTATTTTTATGCCCTTTCCCTTATTATTTTCTTTTGCCTTTTTAAATTCAGTTGGGGTAATTTCTATAACATCATCGGAATTCTCGTCGGAATCCGATTCATCGGAGAATTGGTAATCCTCCCAATATTTTGCTTCCTTGGCGGAAACACCATTGACCATAATTAACCTTGGTCGGTTGGTTGAGGATTTTCTTTTACTTAACCGTTTTATTATTTCCCCTTCCGGTTCTATTTCTTCATCCGGTTCCGATTCTTCTTCCGGTTCCGACTCTTCTTCCGATTCCGACTCTTCTTCCGGTTCCTCTTCGGGAACTTGTGAATCAGTCCACGAATCATTCCAATTTACATTTGACTCTTCATTATTATTAGGTAAGTCAATGGGACTTGTTCTAGAGGTAGACATCTATCACATAATATCAAACGCGTTAAGAGATTAATATATCACATAATATTCACATGTTAAAAATATATAGTTTCCAACAAAATTTGTTAAGCAATCATTTTTCAAGTAAACACGGTCGAAGTCCAGACTCACTAATGCATCCTAACAAACTCGATAAGACACACTAATGCAAAATTCTAGTTCTCTAAGACCAACGCTCTGATACCAACTGAAATGTCCCGTTCTTATTGATTAAAAACGTTCCATATTAATTGATTTCGTTGCGAGGTTTTGACCTCTATATGAGACGTTTTTCAAAGACTGCATTCATTTTTAAAACAAACCATAACCTTTATTTCATAAATAAAGGTTTAAAAAGCTTTACGTAGATTATCAAATAATGATAATCTAAAATATCCTGTTTACACACGACCATTACATAATGGTTTATAATACAAATATGTTACATCGAAATCAGTTTCTTGAATGCAGTTTTTACACAATATCATACAAACATGGACTCCAAATCTTGTCCTTATTTTAGTATGCAACAGCGGAAGCTCTTAGTATTCACCTGAGAATAAACATGCTTTAAACGTCAACAAAAATGTTGGTGAGTTATAGGTTTAACCTATATATATCAAATCGTAACAATAGACCACAAGATTTCATATTTCAATACACATCCCATACATAGAGATAAAAATCATTCATATGGTGAACACCTGGTAACCGACAATAACAAGATGCATATATAAGAATATCCCCATCATTCCGGGACACCCTTCGGATATGATATAAATTTCGAAGTACTAAAGCATCCGGTACTTTGGATGGGGTTTGTTAGGCCCAATAGATCTATCTGTAGGATTCGCGTCAATTAGGGTATCTGTTCCCTAATTCTTAGATTACCAGACTTAATAAAAAGGGGCATATTCGATTTCGATAATTCAACCATAGAATGTAGTTTCACGTACTTGTATCTATTTTGTAAATCATTTATAAAACCTACATGTATTCTCATCCCAAAAATATTAGATTTTAAAAGTGGGACTATAACTCACTTTCACAGATTTTTACTTCGTCGGGAAGTAAGACTTGGCCACTGGTTGATTCACGAACCTATAACAATATATACATATATATCAAAGTATGTTCAAAATATATTTACAACACTTTTAATATATTTTGATGTTTTAAGTTTATTAAGTCAGCTGTCCTCGTTAGTAACCTACAACTAGTTGTCCACAGTTAGATGTACAGAAATAAATCGATAAATATTATCTTGAATCAATCCACGACCCAGTGTATACGTATCTCAGTATTGATCACAACTCAAACTATATATATTTTGGAATCAACCTCAACCCTGTATAGCTAACTCCAACATTCACATATAGAGTGTCTATGGTTGTTCCGAAATATATATAGATGTGTCGACATGATAGGTCGAAACATTGTATACGTGTCTATGGTATCTCAAGATTACATAATATACAATACAAGTTGATTAAGTTATGGTTGGAATAGATTTGTTACCAATTTTCACGTAGCTAAAATGAGAAAAATTATCCAATCTTGTTTTACCCATAACTTCTTCATTTTAAATCCGTTTTGAGTGAATCAAATTGCTATGGTTTCATATTGAACTCTATTTTATGAATCTAAACAGAAAAGTATAGGTTTATAGTCAGAAAAATAAGTTACAAGTCATTTTTGTAAAGGTAGTCATTTCAGTCGAAAGAACGACGTCTAGATGACCATTTTAGAAAACATACTTCCACTTTGAGTTTAACCATAATTTTTGGATATAGTTTCATGTTCATAATAAAAATCATTTTCTCAGAATAACAACTTTTAAATCAAAGTTTATCATAGCTTTTAATTAACTAACCCAAAACAGCCCGCGGTGTTACTACGACGGCGTAAATCCGGTTTTACGGTGTTTTTCGTGTTTCCAGGTTTTAAATCATTAAGTTAGCATATCATATAGATATAGAACATGTGTTTAGTTGATTTTAAAAGTCAAGTTAGAAGGATTAACTTTTGTTTGCGAACAAGTTTAGAATTAACTAAACTATGTTCTAGTGATTACAAGTTTAAACCTTCGAATAAGATAGCCTTATATGTATGAATCGAATGATGTTATGAACATCATTACTACCTTAAGTTCCTTGGATAAACCTACTGGAAAATAGAAAAATGGATCTAGCTTCAACGGATCCTTGGATGGCTCGAAGTTCTTGAAGCAGAATCATGACACGAAAACAAGTTCAAGTAAGATCATCACTTGAAATAAGATTATTATAGTTATAGAAATTGAACCAAAGTTTGAATATGATTATTACCTTGTATTAGAATGATAACCTACTGTAAGAAACAAAGATTTCTTGAGGTTAGATGATCACCTTACAAGATTGGAAGTGAGCTAGCAAACTTGAAAGTATTCTTGATTATATGTAACTAGAACTTGTAGAATATATGAAGAACACTTAGAACTTGAAGATAGAACTTGAGAGAGATCAATTAGATGAAGAAAATTGAAGAATGAAAGTGTTTGTAGGTGTTTTTGGTCGTTGGTGTATGAATTAGATATAAAGGATATGTAATTTTGTTTTCATGTAAATAAGTCATGAATGATTACTCATATTTTTGTAATTTTATGAGATATTTCATGCTAGTTTCCAAATGATGGTTCCCACATGTGTTAGGTGACTCACATGGGCTGCTAAGAGCTGATTATTGGAGTGTATATACCAATAGTACATACATCTAAAAGCTGTGTATTGTACGAGTACGAATACGGGTGCATACGAGTAGAATTGTTGATGAAACTGAACGAGGATGTAATTGTAAGCATTTTTGTTAAGTAGAAGTATTTTGATAAGTGTCTTGAAGTCTTTCAAAAGTGTATGAATACATATTAAAACACTACATGTATATACATTTTAACTGAGTCGTTAAGTCATTGTTAGTCGTTACATGTAAATGTTGTTTTGAAACCTTTAAGTTAACGATCTCAATTAATGTTGTTAACCCATTGTTTATTATATCTAATGAGATGTTAAATTATTATATTATCATGATATTATGATATATTAATATATCTTAATATGATATATATACATTTAAATGTCGTTACAACGATAATCGTTACATATATGTCTCGTTTCGAAATCCTTAAGTTAGTAGTCTTGTTTATATGTATATAACTCATTGTTAATATACTTATGGAGATACTTACTTATCATAGTATCATGTTAACTATATATATATATATCCATATATATGTCATCATATAGTTTTTACAAGTTTTAACGTTCGTGAATCACCGGTCAACTTGGGTGGTCAATTGTCTATATGAAACATATTTCAATTAATCAAGTCTTAAAAAGTTTGATTGCTTAACATGTTGGAAACATTTAATCATGTAAATATCAATCTCAATTAATATATATAAACATGGAAAAGTTCGGGTCACTACATCCTGGTACTATATATATCTATGTAAATCATGCATTGAGAATACCATCCAACTATGAATTACTGTCACTAAACTCTTCATATCAAAAATCTTTCCTGAGATCGCGTAAGATGGCCTCTACGAATCGACCAAGTTCCTCTGATTCTGAAGACAGCGTGACAGGAGCACATCAATCAATCAACTATCGTGATTACTGGAGAAAGTGGGGGTGGGTTCGCGACATACTTACCCTATGGATAAGGGAAGAAGGTACTCCATATCATGAATCGAATCTACCACCTAACCTTGGAGTACTCGACCCGCTCACCGGCGAACCTGTTCGCAACACCGTTTATACCCTTTTTGCCAGAATTTTTCGTCTTGAGACTACCATTAACGGAACTAGAGAAGATATCCAATCTCTACCTCACACTGATAACCAACCAGGGTTAATAGAAGAAGTTAAAGAACTCCGATCTCGAGTGTTAACTTTAGAGAGCACGGTACACAGTTTGCAAGCACCAGCAGTATCAGCAACACCAGTCACATCACCAACCTTAGCACCAACAGCACTAGTACCACCAACAACAACATCCGCATCACCAGCTTCGACATCTCATTCTGTACCTCGAATATAATCATCATTCTACGTATCGTTCTATCTATTTTATTTTCGTTCGACATGGAAACTATGTAATCTCTAATGTTTTAGAGATTATATATTCTTGTTCTAATGGTAAATCAAATGAGATTAATATCACATTAACTCATTAAATTCATGATTACATCTGAAGAAAATATATACGTATATATGTTTACATAAAGATTGTAATTAAAAATTCTTTTGTACAAACTGTTAATGGTGAAAATATTTTAAGGGGTAGGTAATACCCGAGGAGTATTTAGATTTCACATTAATAAGTTACACTGTACATTCTTCGGATTTGATTCAACGATCATATGCTATCCTATTTACAACCACTGATTTACGTATCCGTTCACCAAGGAATAACTATTTTCATTCAAATTCAATTTCATATTTGGATTTTGACCTATCAGAATCCGACAAGTGGCATAATGAAGAAAACATTGGACAAAATAAAAATTGTTACAAACAAACAAATTAACTATGAGAAATTTTGTTAAGAATCCACGCTAACAAAATCCTAGCTAACTATTCCTAGCTAACTGATTACATTTTATTTATCGCAATTTATTTTATCGCAATTTACATTCTCGCAATTTTATTTATCGTCATTAAATTTCTGTTATTTACTTTACGCACTTTATTTATCGTTATTTAATTTTCTGTTATTTATTTTATGCACTTTAAATATCGGGATACGTATACAAGGTTTTGACATATCATATCGACGCATCTATATATATTATTTGGAATCACCATAGACACTCTATATGCAGTAATGATCGAGTTCTCTATACAGGGTTGAGGTTGATTCTACAATAATATATATACTTTGAGTTGTGATCGAGTCTGAGACATGTACAGGGGTCACGATACGTATTAATTAATTCGAATATTATATATTAAATTATATATGAATATGAATTATTGGACTGTCATCTGTGAACTATCGACTGTGGACTAATAACATTGGATAATTAAAATGAAGTAAAATATTGACTAAAACATATGAAACTAAACAATTCTTCAAGTTTGCCACTTGATTTCATCTTAAACCTCATTTGTATCTTGACGATTACAATCTCCGTTCAAACCTTTCATGATTCTTGAAAACACCTCAATCGATAGGATGAATCAACCGCACTCCACCTGCGAAAGAAAGAACTTATGCATATAGTTATGTACCTGAAAAACTCTCGGAAACAGAGTAAACGTTTAACACGTAGTTGTGCTAATTCCTCAGTGTTATTATCACCCAAAATAACATTGCAATTCTTTTCCACAATTAGCCAATTTTGTCACAGCTCCAACAAATCAATTTTTACTTTCGTTCGGATTAAACTTATTATAACTTGAATTATAATCCTGCCTTTCGTCATCGTTATCAGGGAACTGTTTATCTTTCACCACATTAATAGAAACTTACCAGCAACTTCATTACTCATCGACTTAAGTTCTCCGAAGAATTATTATATTTGTTCGTTAAAACCCTATCATGTACTTACCCGCATCTTGTAACAAGAATTGCCATACCAATTACCGGGAATCAGCAAATATGTATTGTGAGTCTCGCAACATTTCCACATCAACAGTTATATGTATCCATATAACATCTATCTCTTAGAACTATGATCTCCCATTCTGAAATTCTGAAAAGCACTCAGTCACAAATCAATACTCTGAATGTTAAAAAAGTTGATTGAAGCAGCAGAAACCATAGACAACCGTAAAACGACCTTAATCATCAAAAGTTTGATGATAAAGAATAGTATGTTGGAAAAGCTCAGAAAAGTTGGAACTGGAAAATGGATTGAGCTAACCACGTAGAAGACCAAGGACAAATACTAGAATCAAACCCTATATTCAAAGGATTCAGGTAATTCTGGATCTGTTGAAATCTTTAGAGAATATCTTGCTCCGAAGTCATGTTAAAATCTTACGGAAAATCTTTCTCCATCAACCATCGAACTTAGAAATTCCAAAATATCATCATCAATATCTTCGATATTTCTGAGGATATTTTCATAAATATTCTCGTTCGAAATTATATACCTCCTTGTGCTTCCTGTGTATCATTATATTGGAAACATTCAAGAGAAAATTTAGTACCGAAAAGCAGATTATGCGAAACTATCAAGAAAGCCGTGGACAAATCATAAAGAATAAGTTTGACTTCAAAGAATCCAAATGATTCAATGTCTGCTAAAGTCTTTAGTGAATGTCTTGCTCCATACTCTAAACCCTTGCAGACAATAGTTTCTATCATCCGTTGATCTTAGATATTCAGAGATATAATCGTATCTTTCATTATAAATATCCTCCATATTTCTGGAGATATTTTTATAACTATTCTTATCTGAAATCATTAATCTCTTCGTGCTATCAGTATTACATCATATAGAAACTGTTAGTTTCTATATTCTGTAAACTTTTGAGCTTAAAATATGAATGTTATTGAAGTAATGTTGGGAACTGATGCATGAATTAGTATAATATAATGACACTTGATCAACGTGATTATATTACAGTAAGTCATGCTGAGTTTCTAAATGGAACATGATGATTCACATATTATAACGTCATCATATGTCATGTTACATAACTCTTTCATTCTGATTAACTTCTGAACATATCAAGAAAATATATTCTTGATAGTTCTATTCTCAGTGATTCTGGTAATTTGACAAATCAAGTCGTGCTACTACCTTTCCTTTCTACCTGGTATATTATGATAATTCGAAACTCCATACCTATGAATTCTGTACTGTTACTTGCGAAAAGTAAACCAAAGCATGAAGCTCCGAAATAGAAAGGGGGTATATATCGCAGAAATTAAGAGAGCGCATTAACTGTGGATGACAATAATTATAGGAGACAGAACCAGGGACATTGAAATATAAGGGAAGATATAAAACCCAATCACAACACAGAAGTTACAAACTGTGGATATTAATACGATTAGCAATATAAAGACACGGTATAATTAAGAATAGTATCCCCCCAAGGTAATAGTAGAAATAAATAGATTTTCTGGTGGAAGATTGAAAAGAAGGATGACAGATACATAGATAGGAAAATATCAAGAATCAGAACTGGATGGAGCATTTCCCCAATATTTTAGAAGTAGAAATAGAGGAAGAAAGTATAGGAATGGTGAAAGTAATGGAACGGAAGAAGTTCATTTATAGTGAAAATACCAGACAAAGAAATCAAGGCAGATTTCCGCATTAATTATAGAGATCTTAATTTCCTTATTCGCCGAAGAATAAAATCTTTTAGATTTCGAAGATTTTCTTTAAATCCCTTGAATTCTGGAATTCAACCCTGACTCTGTCAAAAGTTAAGATGAATCTTTACATTCCTATTTCACTCTTTGGTAATAGCTTCATTCGTACTCTTCGAATAATCGAATTATTTTTATCCATATTACACAATGATGATAAAACCCAATTTATCAACTCATATTCATCATGAAAACTTTTTTAATATTAGCCATAACCATCGCGATCAAATTTCGGGACGAAATTTCTTTAACGGGTAGGTACTGTGACGACCCGGAACTTTCCAACCAAATTTAAACTTGATCTTAAACTGAAACCGACAAGATAAGCAAAGTCTGTGATATTGAGTCTCAAAATTTTTGAACTGTCTTTGTACATTCATTTGACTTCGACTGCTCCCGACGATTCACGAACAATTGTTTGTAAAAAAAATGTATAAATATAAATATATATATATATATATATATATATATATATATATATATATATATATATATATATATATATATATATATATATATATATAATTTCAAAATAGTAAAACATAATAGGTAAAATAAGATATACAATAATTAAATTATAATTAATATAAATTTATATATGAATAAATGAATCCTATATATAATTACATGTATATTGTGGTATATATTAATTTGTATAAACATTTAATATTCCAAATAAGTTATTATATAATGTATATCATATGGTTATATCACATAACATGTAATACTCATATTAATTTTAGTTGTTATTGTAATATCATTATTATTATTCCCAAAATTAATATACATGATAGTGTTATGTATATTATTACTTTAAATATATTATCTATAGATGCGAATTTGATATATAACTTATTGTAGTAATATCATTACTAATATTATTATTATCATTAATAATATTAGAATTATTATAATTTGTATTATTATTATTATTAATATCAATATCAGTATTACCTTCATTATTAATGATGATACTAGTATTATTTTAATATATAAAATATAGATATGTGATTTGTCAAGTATAAATTTGTTATATCAAAATCTTAGTGTTATCTTATTAATATTATTATTTACTAATATTAATAAAATCAAACTGTACAATAAGAAAATCAAATTCAATTATATAATCCAATCAACACTGTATTAGATTGGTACCAGCTATTTTCAAAATTATATAATGTATCCAAAAATCTGTTTGAAGTCTTATCTCCTTTCAATATTTTTTTATCTTTTTCTTCTTTAATTCATTCATCTGTCAACGCCAAAATCGTACATAATCCAATCAATATAAGTTGTTAAGGAAAAGCAAATGACTTTACACTATCAACTACCCCTTACAATCAACTGTAACAAGAATTGTTTTATTCATCTACTTTATTTCTTTTACTCATAAATCGATTCCCTTGTCTATGCCAATTGAAACCACAACTCATCATAATCACTTCCATTGAAAACCCTCCTGCAACTACTTCTTGTTACTGCTATACATCCTCCTGCCTTTAGTCGTGAACCAGAACAAGACCATCAAACAAATCTGCAGAAAAAAAAAACAACAACATGGTACTCGTTTCAAATTTCTATTTTTCTATCCCAATCACCATTACTCTCAATGAACCTCACAATTAAAAATTGTGTTACAAATTCTTTTAAAAAAATTTACTTTTTCTATTTATGGTCAAATCTACCAACTTATATATATATATATATATATATATATATATATATATATATATATATATATATATATATATATATATATATATATATATATATATATATATATATATATACATATATATATATATATATATATATATATCTTTGTATATAAACATAGATATTTATACATATACTGAACTGTGAGAAAGCATTTTACCTTGGGATTATCCTTCTCCTTCTCACGACACCACCATAATCACGTCACTAGAATTCTTGTGAATAACCACTGTGAAATGCTGTTGCTACAATTCGTTCCTGCTTCTGTTACCAACACCTCATCACTACAACCATCATTAATTGGACTGCTAGTGTCAATCTCCTGTACTTGTCCAGGCACTCAAAGACCGCCGAGAATCACCCAAAATCTATCATTAACCATTTAAACCAAGTTATGTTAATGTTCCTGTTTCAGTTGTGAATCAGGAAATCGAAATTTACTACTGCATACCTCTGCCCTAATCACATAATACTACTTGAACTGCTATTCCTAGCGTTTCTATTCAAACCTGTTTCGAAAACATCACACACATATATGGTATCTTCAAACTAATACCAGCTGCAATTGATCTTTTTATTCACACCCCAAACCTTAATTGTTCAGCTGCAATTCAGAAAAGGAGAAAGAAACAAATAGCTATATTATTCAAACATAAGACCGCATTTAACACCACTAACCTTCATCATCCTTATCGATTCCCAAACCCACCAAGAACACCATTTACTACTTTTCAGGTTCGATACATTTAAAAAGGTACATGGTAAACATACATAGAGATATAGAAATTTAAAGAATCTAATGAACCAATTACCTATTTCAACAAGTCAGAAACCGTTTATGTAATCGATTGATGATGGATGATGATCGATGATGATGACGAAGACTGTTGATGATGACTCTGAACAAAGATGACGATGAACCGATGGTCTGATATTCGTAAATGATTGTTCCTCGAATGCTCGGTTAATGATGATATTGATTGCTGATGGATTAAGCGATGACGGTGTATATATTTTTTTTCTCTGCGAATTGTTTTGGGCTAGGGTTTCATCGATCTGATTTGGGGGAGACATCAAAAGGCACGCGTAGGTTTTCTTTTATTTATATAGAATTTGAATTAAAATATAATTATTATTATTATTATTATTATTATTATTATTATTATTATTATTATTATTATTATTATTATTATTATTATCATAATTATTATCATAATAATTATTATTATTATTATTGTTATTACTATTATTATTATCATTAAAAATTATCATTTTTAATAAGATTGAGTTTATTATTAAAACTATCATTTTATTAAAAACTTATTATTATTATCATTATTTTTATGACAAATAAATACTATACATATAAACACATATTTTTATTATATATTATATAATTATATAAAAAAAACATATTTTTATATAAATTGATACATATTACAAATTATTGATATAATACTAATTATATATGTATATATACATTGATATTACTATATACCTTAATTACTTTAATTGTATATACAGAATAAATGTAAATAAAACATAAGTTAAGATATAATAAATAAAATATATATTCTAATTACAATCTAAAATAAATTTTATATAATTATAACACTAAATATATATAACTTTTTAAATAGCAAATACAGTATTAATTAAATAAGGAATATATATATATAAACAAGTTTGATTATTATTACATGTTAATTATATGTGTACTTGATATAGGTTCGTGAATCCGAGGTCAACCCTACACTTGTTAAATGACGTCATATGTATTTTTACTACAAAATACAGTATGGTGAGTTTCATTTGCCTTTTTTACCCTTTATATTTTTGGGCTGAGAATACATGCGCAACTTTTATAACTGTTTTACGAAATAGACACAAGTAATTGAAACTACATTATATGGTTGAATTATCGAAATCGAATATGCCCCTTTTTATTAAGTCTGGTAATCTAAGAATTAGGGAACAGACACCCTAATTGACGCGAACTCTAAAGATAGATCTATCGGGCCCAACAAGCCCCATCCAAAGTATCGGATGCTTTAGTACTTCGAAATATATATCATGTCCGAAGGAGGATCCCGGAATGATGGGGATATTCTTATATGCATATTGTTAATGTCGGTTACCAGGTGTTCAATCCATATGAATGATTTTTGTCTCTATGCATGGGACGTATATTTATGAGAAATGAAAATCTTGTGGTCTATTAAAATGATGGAAATGATTATTTATGTTAAACTAATGAACTCACCAACCTTTTGGTTGACACTTTAAAGCATGTTTATTCTCAGGTACGAAAGAAATATTCCGCTGTGCATTTACTCATTTTAGGGATATTACTTGGAGTCATTCATGACATATTTCAAAAGTCGTTGCATTCGAGTCGTTGAGTTTATCAAGATTATTATTAAGTCAATTATAGTTAGATATATTATGAAATGGTGTGTTTGTCGTCAACTATCAATGTAAAGAAAGTTTGTCTTTTAAAAACGAATGCAATGTTTGTAAAATGTATCATATAGTGGTCATGAACCTCGCGATGTAACCAACTATTGTGAGTCATTTATAATCGATATGGACTTCGTCCGGATGGATTAGGACGGGTCCTTTCAGGTTAAACCTATAACTCACCAATATTTTTGTTGACGTTTTAAGCATGTTTATTCTCAGGTGATTATTAAGAGCTTCCGCTGTCGCATACTTAAATAAGGACGAGATTTGGAGTCCATGCTTGTATGATATTGTGTAAAAACTGCATTCAAGAAACTTATTTTGTTGTAACATATTTGTATTGTAAACCATTATGTAATGGTCGTGTGTAAACAGGATATTTTAGATTATCATTATTTGATAATCTACGTAAAGCTTTTTAAACCTTTATTGATGAAATAAAGGTTATGGTTTGTTTTAAAATGAATGCAGTCTTTGAAAAATGTCTCATATAGAGGTCAACACCTCGCAACGAAATCAATTAATATGGAACGTTTTTAATCAATAAGAACGGGACATTTCATCGTTCTTGGACATAAAATCTCAAAGGAAGGAATTGAAGTGGATAGAGCTAAAGTAGATGTAACTGCTAAACTTCCACATCCCACCAATGTTAGAGGAGTTAGGAGTTTTCTAGGGCATGCCGGTTTTTACCGACGTTTCATAAAAGATTTTTCTAAAATTGCCACTCCTATGAATAAACTCCTAGAAAAGGATGCTCCATTCATATTTTCAGATGAATGTATCAAATCTTTTAATATTCTTAAAGAGAAACTCACTAATGCGCTGATTATGATAACACCAAATTGGAATCTACCGTTTGAACTAATGTGCGATGCAAGTGATTTTGCAATGGGAGCCGTTTTAGGACAAAGGATTGAAAAACGATTTCAACCTATATATTATGCTAGTAAGACGTTACAAGGAGCACAAACAAATTACACAACTACTGAAAAAGAACTCCTTGCTATTGTCTTTGCTTTTGACAAATTTCGTTCATATCTCGTTCTAGCAAAAACGGTGGTCTATACCGACCATTCTGCTCTTAGATACCTATTTTTGAAACAAGATGCTAAACCAAGATTAATCCGTTGGATCTAACTCTTACAAGAATTTGATATTGAAATCCGAGATAAAAGAGGAGCAGAAAATCTCGCCGCTGATCATCTTTCTCGTCTTGAAAATCCCGAATTAGAAGTTCTAAATGAATCGTCCATACAAGACAACTTTCCTGATGAATATCTATTGAAGATAGATTATAATAAAATTCCATGGTTTGCAGACTATGCAAACTACTTAGTATGTGGATTCCTTGAAAAACGATTATCGTACCAAAAACGAAAGAAATTCTTTAGTGATATAAAACACTATTTCTGGGAAGATCCACACCTGTTTAAAAGTTGTCCAGATGGAATAATACGTCGATGTGTATTCGGAGATGAAGCTAGTAAAATCTTAAACCATTGTCACACAGGACCAACAGGAGGGCATTATGGGCCTCAACTCACAGCAAGAAAATTTTATGATGCTGGATTCTATTGGCCTACAATTTACAAAGACGCACACCTTCTTTGCAAATCCTGTGATGCTTGTCAAAGGGCCAGAAAAATAAGTCAACGTGATGAAATGCCACAAAATGTCATTCAAGTATGCGAAGTATTTGACATTTGGGGTATTGACTTTATGTGTCCATTTCCAAAATCTCATAATAATTTATACATTCTCGTAGCCATTGATTATGTATCTAAATGGGTGGAAGCATAAGCTCTCCCAACTAACGATACACGAGTTGTAGTCAACTTTTTAAAACGTCTTTTTGCAAGGTTTGGAACACCGAAAGCTTTAATAAGTGATCGAGGTACTCATTTCTGTAATAATCAACTTGAGAAAGTTCTTAAAAGATATGGAGTAACTCATAAAATCTCCACCGCTTATCATTCACAAACAAGTGGACAAGTTGAAAATACCAATCGAGCTTTAAAACGTATTCTAGAGAAAACTGTAGGATCAAATCCGAAGGAATGGTCCATTAAGTTGGAGGATGCACTCTGGGCTTTTAGAACAGCCTACAAAACTCCAATTGGAACCACACCTTTTAAACTCGTTTATGGAAAAGCATGTCATCTTCCAGTAGAAATTGAACACAAAGCATTTTGGGCTTTGAAGACATGTAATCTTGATTTACATGAAGCTGGACATCTACGGTTAAGTCAACTAAACGAATTAGAAGAATTAAGACAAGAAGCATACGAAAATTCGTTAATCTATAAGGAAAAAACGAAGAAATGGCATGATAAAAGAATCAGAAGTTCAAAAGAATTTAAAGAAGGAGATAGAGTTCTTCTTTTCAATTCACGATTCAAGCTATTTCCTGGAAAATTGAAATGAAGATGGTCTGGACCATTCATAGTCAAAAGTGTTTTCCCATACGGAACAGTAGAATTGATAAATTCAAATGGGATTGAATTTAAGGTTAATGGTCACAGAGTGAAACATTACATAGATAGTCCGATGGAAATTGACAATGAAGTAAATCACAATTTCGACACCACAGCTAACTAAGTGTGGGGAGAATCAAGTCTTTAAAGGATAATATATATTTCTGTTAGAGTTAGATGGTCTGTTTTCGTGTAGTTCTCGAAAATGGAACCCGAATGGTCTTTCCCTAGCAGACCCTAAAGAACTAGTCTTCTCCCCCCATTCTGAATTTTTATTTTTTTAGGTTTTTACTAAATGAAGACTTCCTGTGAATTAAACCATGGTCTAATGCTACACGCTTTGATCACTAAACGTAATAATGACACACTTCCGAGTGAACTAGTATTAGTAATCAGAGAAAGATTGGACAGAGTAAGAAAAGAATCCAGATGCGAAGATAATAAGTTACAATTTGGTAAAGGAAAATCAAAATCTGCAGCGAAAAGAAGAGCATGATACCTTGAAAGATGTCACAAATGCGGAAAAAGGTCACATGGAGGTAAATGTTCAAATAATCAAACCTATTCAAACACCGAATTTGTTACTTTATGCAGAGACGGACCGTTCATATGTTTAGAAGAAAAAACACTGAATGCTCGAGGTTACGCCTATGTAGCTATGGAAAACCAATTAAACCGACTATCTTATGAGTGGGCTAGATCATATCACTAAGAATACTATCTCACAGGTAAGTCTGTACAGTTTTTATTTGTTTTATTTTTAACCTTTTGATAATAAACGCTAATTTGTTCGCTATAAAGTATTAAATTGGTATTGAATAAAATTAGGTTTGGCGACCGAAATTATTGATATCATACAAAAATTTATACATCACTGCAAAATTTAACGTTTATTCTTAAGGTATAAATATCTTTAATCAATAAAACCAAAATATTTCAAAAATTCGTCATGAGTTAAATTAGGTCATAGAACCGAAATTACTTTACCGAAAAGAGGGGCGCATATTTTTGATAATATTTGATTGATTAAAGTGGGATAAAAGACCAAAAAGATTTTTAATTTTATTTTTACCATGTTTTTAAAATTAATATACAAATATTAAATTAATATTGTAAACTTCTTTAAAATTGTAAATATTTGGAAAATTAATATTTTTAATATAAGTTTGTATGTATAAAAACAAAAATATAATATAAGTTTGGTGTGAATTTTTAATTTTTAAAATATGAATTTTTAATTTTATGCATTTTAAATTTAAGTTTGGTGTGAATTTAAAAACAAAAATTTACTTTATTTCGCTAAGTTAAAAATATGATTTTTAAAATTCGTCGTGAGTTGAAGACTAGGTCGTTGAACCGAAATTACTTTACCCGAGGGAGGGACGAGAACTTTTATTATCATTATCTTTAATCTTATTGAATTAAAGTATGCCAAAAACATTAAAAAACCCAAAAATCTTTACTTTTAAAACCGCGCTTTAATTTGACAAATTTTAAAATTTTGTCGAGGGACAGACTAGGACATCGATCCGAAACGCTCTCATCCTAAAAAGAAACAAATTTTTAAAATTTAAGTTAATTTTATGTTTTATAAAGTTATAAGGTTTTTATAAAAAATTAAAAAAAATTAAAAAAAAGATAGTACTTTTGACGACAAAATGAAAAACAAATGTGATGTAACAACAAGACGGAATGAACAAATGATGTGCACCATTTATCATTCAACACAAACGCCAATATGTTTGGAAACTTTGGTAAAATTTAATCATTTTTCTACGTTAATCACCCTCAATAATTTAAATTGTTACTGATTTCTTGCAAATGAGGGCATTGCAAGATCTTAAGTGTGGGAAGGGGTTAAATTCTTTCGGATTTTAAAATTTTTACTTTATACACTTGGTTACTATTAGAAATACTAGTAACGCAGTAGTTGTATTAGAATCTAGTGCTCTCTGATAATAAAGAACAGCCCTAGTCTTATATACTGACTACCCACTTCTAGTAAAAATTTTCAAAATTTTCAATTAAATGAACTCAAAATCATGTTTATACATATTTATGAACGATAAAACTAGGTGTTAACACCGAAATTATTGTTACCTCGGAAAGGACATAAATTAAGAAAGAAACCAAAATGTTAGAATTCATTTAAAATGGAATAGAGGACAATAAAAAGGCAAATAAAAGAAAATAAAAGCCAAGTGTGAGAAAATTTACCAAGTTATTCAAAACATATATCACATATTTTTGTACAAATAATTGAAAATACTTTTGTTTTGGACTAAAATAATCAGTTTTACCCAGTTTATGGTAATACTTTTGAAAGAACGATGGATCTACACGATGAATCAATTCCATCATTAAAAGAAAGTAAAGTCTTCCGAAAAAGTAACGCGCTTCTTGATTTAGGTCATGAAGTTGTCGTCCAGACCAGCTGTAGGTTGACGAAAAATCTAGAAAAGTCATCACTAAAATCAGCAGGAAATCCACAGACCTCAGCATCAAACAGGATCGCCATGTGGTCAGACTTATCCTAACCATGAGAGGATCTGTCTCGTAAAACGGGGAGGGCGTCGTGCAAATTAGCTGGATAAAACTAATGAATCAGATCCCTAGAAAGGATAATCTCCTTAAAGATTAAAAATCAGCTTTTAAGCCTGATATTACTCAATCCTAGAGATTGACCTTAAAGATTGAGAATTACTAACTCATGGAATTCGATGATATCTAAACTCGAGCTTGAACGAGAAAATATTTTGATCAAAATTACAAACTGATTTGTTTTCTAAAAACCCATTTTCAATGCGTTCATTACCATTGAACGTAAAATCCTAGGAATTCACCTGAAATTCATTAGGTCACCTGAACCAAATCGGGTGTCAATCGTAAGAACGGTGGTTGCATAGTATGGTCAAAGACAGGACCTTGTGCCAGACTGAAAAATTATAAGGGTGAGCTTTACTATTGCTCCTACAAAGGATAGTAATTGCGTCCGACACGTTTTAGACCATAATTAAAAGCATGTCAGGGGACATTGCCTTAACAGTTGCTTGTTCAACGCTTTCCTTTACAACCGGACGGTAGTTTACGGAAAGGTAATATTCGGAGCAAGTATACTGGACGTGTTGCTTTCCTAATACAAGGTTAGCAAGTGGGTGACACAAAACTGCAAGTTTTGAGCTAAAATTTTCAAATATGAAACCCACCAAACCCACAAAAAGAATTTGCAAACACCGGTGAAGGGTTATTCTGGAAAACTTATCTAGGGTAAAAACTAGATTTAATTTTCAAAAGATCAAATGTTTTCATAAAGATCCAATTTCCTAAAGGATCTAAATTTTTATAGTCATGTGGGACTGTAAACCATATCGTTACTACCATTGTTTATACCGCCATATAGAAATCACTGATGTACAAAGTGTGAAGAATAAAGAAGTGATTCTAGTATTTCAAGACTATATTGCTTGAGGACAAGCAACGCTCAAGTGTGGGAATATTTGATAATGCTAAAAACGAACATATATTTCATAGCATTATTCCTCAAGAAAGACAAGCTTTTAGTTGCAATTGTTCTATTTACAAGTGATATTCATTTAAATAATAAAAGGTGAAGACAAAAGACAGATTCGACGAATTGAAGACGCAAATGACCAAAAAGCTCAAAAGTACAAAATACAATCAAAGAGGTTCCAATTATTGATAAGAAATGTCTCGAAATTACAAGAGTACAAGATTCAAAACGCAAAGTACAAGATATTAAATTGTACGCAAGGACGTTCGAAAATCCGAAACCGGGACCAGAGTCAACTCTCAACGCTCGACGCAACGGACTAAAAATTACAAGTCAACTATGCACATAAATATAATATAATATTTAAATAATTCTTATAATTATTTATATATTATATAATATATTATAAACCGTCGGCACATTAAAAGACAAACTTGTGAGCTGGTTTTACGAACTCCGCGACTTACGGAGTTTGAAGAAGGAAAGGGCCATGAGTCGCGGAGCTTCACTGGACGAAAATCCCTATAAAAGGCAACGCAGTTTGATCGTAAAAATATATAAAAAATCTATCTCTCTCTCAATCTATACGTAATATTTATATTTATAATTTATATTTTAATTTTAATTTTAATTTTAAATTCTAATAATAAGGGTATGTTAGCGAATGTTGTAAGGGTGTAAGTCGAAATTCTGTCCGTGTAATGCTACGCTATTTTTAATCATTGTAAGTTATGTTCAACCTTTTTAATTTAATGTCTCGTAGCTAAGTTATTATTATGCTTATTTAAAATGAAGTAATCATGATGTTGGGCTAATTACTAAAATTGGGTAATTGGGCTTTGTACCATAATTGGGGTTTGGACAAAAGAACGACACTTGTGGAAATTAGACTATGGGCTATTAATGGGCTTTATATTTGTTTAACTAAATGATAGTTTGTTAATTTTAATATAAAGATTTACAATTGGACGTCCCTATAAATAACCATATACACTCGATCGGACACGATGGGCGGGGTATTTATATGTACGAATAATCGTTCATTTTACCGGACACGGGAATGGATTAATAGTCTATGGAATTATTAAAACAGGGGTGAAATTATGTACAAGGACACTTGGCATAATTGATAACAAAGTATTAAAACCTTGAGTTACACTTAGTCGACATCCTGGTGTAATTATTAAACAAAGTAATAAAACCTTGTTACAGTTTAAGTCCCCAATTAGTTGGAATATTTAACTTCGGGTATAAGGATAATTTGACGAGGACACTCGCACTTTATATTTTATGACTGATGGACTGTTATGGACAAAAACCAGACGGACATATTAAATAATCCAGGACAAAGGACAATTAACCCATGGGCATAAAACTAAAATCAACATGTCAAACATCATGATTACGGAAGTTTAAATAAGCATAATTCTTTTTTTCATATTTAATTTCTTTTATTTTCATATTTAATTGCACTTCTAATTATCGCACTTTAATTTATTGTTTTTGTATTTAATTGCACTTTTAATTATCGTACTTTTTATTTATCGCAAGTTTATTTTATCGCACTTTTATTTATCGCAATTTCATTATCATTATTTACTTTACGCTTTAAATTAAGTCTTTTATTTATTTTTAATATTTTACATTAGGTTTTAACTGCGACTAAAGTTTTAAAATCGACAAACTGGTCATTAAACGGTAAAAACCCCCCTTTATAATAATAATATTACTTATTTATATATTTGTATTTTTATAAATTAAACTAATATAGCGTTAAGCTTTGTTTAAAGATTTTTTTTCCCTGTGGAACGAACCGAACTTACTAAAAACTACACTACTGTACGATTAGGTACACTGCCTATAAGTGTTGTAGCAAGGTTTAAGTATATCCATTCTATAAATAAATAAATATCTTGTGTAAAATTGTTTCATATTTAATAGTATTTCCTTGTAAAACTAAAGCTATTTTATATACACCTCGCATGACATCAACTACCTATATTATAACACATAAAAACATTTTTGGATATATATTGGATATATATAGATCTTCGAACTTTCTTGACGAATGGTTTCTACGAAACTCTAGGCGGAAGGGTTTGGATTTTCTGATTTAAAGGATCCTATAGCTCAAACCCCTAGACCTGAAATGGTCATTCGAAGGGAAAGAGGTGATTGGAAGTATATCTAATATGGCAAGTATCCTAAAATGGAAACACTTTTAAAATAGAAATTTCTAATTATAAACTTACTAAAATGGGAAATTTACTAAAAATAGAAACTTTCTAAAAATAGAAACTTTCTAAAAATGAAAACTTACTAGGAATGGAAACTTAGTAAAACGAATTACACTTACATACTTAAATTTAAACTTGGGCAAAACACTTACTACTCTTAAGTGTCAATAGGTTGACTTTTCTGCTCACTCATCCAACTTTCTATTCCGAGGAATAACTAGCTCATCTCTCTACTTACTAAGGTGAATTCATAGCCCCACTCTTTATTGCTAGCAAACTTATTTACTTTTATTGGGGTGAGACACATGCTACTTTTACTATTTACAATTTAGACACAAGTGCCAACTATTAAAACTATGCTATACCCGGCTATGTCTGACTAAATCCCTACAGTGATATTTTTAATTGCTCGTTGAATGCATGCTTAATTATTAGGGGTAGGCCTATCGGGAGTAACGACCCCGATACATTTGACCAAGTCATTGTATTACTTAATAATGAAATTAAACCGACAAGTATAAACTACAACTTGTCTTTGGGGCAAACTTGAACGTTTAGTCTAAATATCATGCATTGGCATAACTTTTTGATCCTGCGAGATCAACTTTACAAACTAAATCTTGTGGTCAAAAACAACGGTCAAACTTATTTGTTAAACCTATGAACTTCACTCAACCTTTTGGTTGACACTTTAGCATGTTTTGTCTCAGGTGCTGATTGATTCAAGCTTTCTTACTTACTACTTATGTGATACTACGTGGACATAGGATCAAGAGATACTACTTTTGCATTTGAACATTTACTTTATTTCGTTGTAACGACATTTCATTTTCCGCTGCGTACTCAATAAAGTTTATTTTATCATTTAGTATTGTTCTCGTATATTATAATATGTTGGTTTATTTGATATTAAGTCACATTTCGCCCAGGCCCTAACTGGGGGTGTGATAGGTGGTAAGCACCTACAACTGGGATGAGCCTGTCGCGCGTAGAGTATTCCCTATGGTTTTACAAGGATCAGCAAGGGAGTGGTTCCATAGCCTGCAAGCTCGCAGTATTATCGGCTTTATCGATCTTCGCTATAAATTTTTTCTGCAGTTTTAGAATCTTTTGCCGCAGAAGAAGACGCATATAGAATATCATGATATCAAACAAGGCAACTGTGACAACCCGAAAATTTTCAACCAAATTTAAACTTTATCTTTATATGATTTAATAGTTCCGACACGATAAGCAAAGTCTGTAATGTGGAAATCTCAAAAAACTTTGAACTATGTTACCCTTCGACTGCTCTTGATGATTCACGAACAATTATGTGTAAATAGATATATATGAATATATACATATGTGTGATTATTAAATTGAGAAATATTAACAAAATATTAAACGTATAACGTTATACTTATTCGTTATAGATAAACGTCTACGTAATAAAAAGTGTTATGTGGAACGTGTATATATATATATATATATATATATATATATATATATATATATATATATATATATATATATATATATATATATATATAGACAAGTATATTGAGCTTATATATAGGTGATTTCGAATACAAATTAATAGATATAAAATGTACTACGATATGTTTCGAAAGATTTGTACAATTTACAATATGTCAAGAAGTAAATTATTAAAGTTGTTATCATTAGCTTTTACTGTTATAAATTTTAGAAATTATATACAAGGATTTGAGTGTCACGTCTTATTTAAAAAGGAATATAACTTTATAAATGTCTTGAACCACTTTTCAAAAATTGTTACCGAGTCATTTTAATAAGGATAAAGGTTTTAACGTTATCTTAAAAATTAGAATCTTTCTAGAACCTTTTGACAAGTTATAAATAATAACGGTCCGTGATATAATTGAATATATATATATATATATATATATATATATATATATATATATATATATATATATATATATATATATATATATATATATATATATATATATATATATAACTTCCAACGTGTAATTAAAAACGTGTTTATATATATTTTGAATTATTTAACGATATTAGTATTCGATTAGTGACTCGATTGATATTTAAATGAGTTAATTAGAATATTTGAGAAGTCAGAGTAAACGCTAGTACATAAACGATTCATATCCAATTATGTTATATTATGAAAACGATTTTAAATTATATATAATAAACTCGGAAATATAATTAGTTTTGAAAACAAAATATTATACTATTAAATAAATATTTCTAATAAATATAAATTTATATTTCTATATATATATTTTACAAAGTGTTAAAATATAATATTAACTTGATCATAAAACATTTTGATATAAAATAATATTATTATATATATATTAGTAAATAACGAAACGATGATTTAAAGAAGCAAATGACCAAAACACTCAAATGAATAAGTTACACTTCGAGTGATACAGTTTATTGATGAATTAAGTCTAAATGTTAACAATGGTACGTGTCGTGAAATGTAAAGTACAAGTTTTCTTAGCGTAAGAGAGGACGTTCGAGAAACCGGAACTGGAACGTAAGTAGAGAGCGAATGTACAAGTCATTGGAACTAAATTACAAGTCAACTTTGCACGTAAATATAATATAATATATAATTAATTATATAGATTAAATATTAATTATATATGATATTAAATAATAAATGTCGGCAGAGTAAAACAAACGAACCTGAGTGGTTATATGCCATGAGTCCCATGCGATCGCATGGGATGGCTGGCAAGTCAGGAACTATAAAACGCAAGGTCTGGTGCCGAATTCATTTCACATTCATCATCTATCCTTCTCTACTCTCTCTATATATATATTAATATTATTATTTATTATTATTATTATTATTATTATTATTATTATTATTATTATTATTATTATTATTATTATTAAGATTAATATTATTATTATTAATCATGTTATCATTATTAGTAGTATTATTATTAGTATTATACATAAAATACTACGGCGAGGTTATGAACAAGTTATTTCAAAACGAGTTTTGCGAGCGGGATAGAGCTAAGGAAATTATCGGTTATAGCTATGGAGGTTATGGGTAATGTTCAGGGGTATGCTCGTGAGGTCAATCTAGTGTTTATCATTTCCGTTGCGTCTACGTGCTTTCCTGCGATATTGAATCTCAATATTAATAAGTGAGCATTCACATCTTATCTTTTATATATTAATAGTGTATCGCTGGCTAATGCTCGAGTATTTAGGATTATGCATGCTTGTATATTTATTTTTTGTCATTATATAGTATATGGTAAATCATGAATTTAATACATATATTACTGATACAAGGTATATGATATGCATGTCGTTGGAAAGCTGGCGAAAAATTAATAACTTTTCATTTAGAAAACGTATGGTTTCGATGAACGGATTAAAAGATATCGTTAATTGAATTATAAATAATTTTAAGTATTATTGTTAAAAATGATTATTATTATCGTTATCGTTATCGTTATGGTTATCGTTATCGTTATCGTTATCGTTATCGTTATCGTCGTTATTATCGTCATTATTATTATTATCTAATAATCAATATTATTATTATTATTATTATTATTATTATTATTATTATTATTATTATTATTATTATTATTATTATTATTATTATTATTATTATTATTACTAAAATAATTAACATTTGTATCGAAACTACCATTTTATTATTTTTATCTTTATTATTATTATTAAAAGTATCATTAATATTAAAACTATCATTTTTATTAAAAATTATCATTTTAATAGAAATATCTTTGTTATTGTAAAATATCATTATTATTATTATCATTTTAGTATTATTATTAAAAATTATCATTTTGAATAAAATTATTATTTTTATAAAACATTTTGATTACAGTTAATAATAAAAAGTATCGTTATTATTAAAATTATCATGATTTAAATAATCATTTTATTATAATAAATATCATCATTAGTAAATATAAATATGGTTATTTTTATTATTAGTAGAATAATAATAATAATTATTGTTATTACAAAATAATACAATTCTTATTATTATTATCAATATTATTTTATCAAATAAATATGTAATACAAAGATATTTTTACCACATGTAATATAATTACATTAATAATACATACTACTATATTTTAGGATATTAAGTGAGCTTTATAAATTTTATTACTTAAGATATATAAAAGTATATTTTTATCATAAATATATATTTTAATATAAAAATTTATTAATAAAGGACTTTTATTATTTACTCTAATAAAATCTGATAAATATATTTAAACATATAAAATGACTATATTTAAGGTATATTATAAACATGTATAGATTTTGAAAATCATTTTGGGTCAAACTGATTTTGTTAACTTTTGCATATCGGTCTCGAGTATTAGGATTGTGGTACACTATGACTCGAACTTAATTGTTAGACAGACATTGACCATTATATAAATATATATATACTTAATATAGGTTCGTAAATTTGAGGCCAAACTTGCACTTGTTAAATGCCGTCATATGTATTTTACTACGAAATACAGTATTGTGAGTTTCATTACTCCCTTTTTAAATGCTTTTTGCAATATATATATTTTTGGGACTGAGAATACATGCGCTTTTATAAATGTTTTACGAAATAGACACAAGTAATCGAAACTACATTCTATGGTTGGATTATCGAAATTGAATATCACCCTTTTAGCTTGGTAGCCAAAGATTTAGGGAACAGACCCCCTAATTGACGCGAATCCTGAAGATAGATCTATGGGTCTAACAAACCCCATCCAGGTTATGGATGCTTTAGTACTTCAATTTTATATACAGATGAGTGTGCCTGTATATTTAGGGATATTCTATATTAATGTCGGCTACCCGGTGTTCGCCATATGAATGATTTTTTTTATATACAGATGAGTGTTCCTGTATGATAATTTTTATTTGCAGATGAGTGTTCCTGCAGTTAACTATGAAAAATTAAATCTTGTGGTCTATTAAAATGATGAAAATGAATGTTTATGGTAAACTAATGAACTCACCAACCTTTTGGTTGACACTTGAAAGCATGTTTATTCTCAGGTATGAAAGAAATCTTCCGCCGTGCATTTGCTTATTTAAAAGATATTACTTGGAGTCATTCATGGCATATTTCAAAAGATATTTCATCCAAGTCGTTGAGTTAAATAAAGATCATTATTAAGTAAATGATAGATTAAGTCATCTATAGATTGGATATATATGAAATGATATGCATACCTGTCAACTTTCAATGTAATGAATGGTTGTCTTTTAAAAATGAATGCAATGTTTGTAAAATATATCATATAGAGGTCAAATACCTCGTAATGTAATCAACTATTGTAATTCGTTAATAATCGATATGAACGGGTTGTTAAAGTTGGTATCAGAGCGGTGGTCTTAGCGAACCAGGTCTTGCATTAGTGTGTCTAACTGATAGTTGATAAGATGCATTAGTTGTAGTGACCCGGAAAATTTCGACTAATTTTGAACCAAACTCTCGATACGATTTAATAACTTTAACACGATAAGCAAAGTCTGTTAGGTTGAGTCTCAAAATTTTGAACTATTTTCATATATGTTCATTTGACCTTTGACTATTCCCGACGATTCACGAATCATTGTTGTAAATATTATATGTATATTTAAATATATAAAAAATATATAGATATAAGTATCATCTAGTTTATAATATAAAAGGGTAATAAATAAAACAAAATATTATATATTGTAATTGTTAAAATAATTTTTTTTAAAAATAATAATAATACATAAAAAGTATCTATATGAAAATAAAGTATGTAGAATATACAAGTATATGATTTCGAAGTTACTTAGTAAACGACGGTAACGCTTAAATGTCATTCGATCAATAGCAAACAAGTTATAAATAAACTTAAGTGATTTTAAAATAAACAGTGATCCGAAAATGAACTATATAAATTTTAGGCTTATTAAAAATACATTTAGAAGCTAATAAATTAATTTCAACACTTTTTTATATTTTACCCATAAATGAGAGGGACAGTTGATGTAATTTTTATTTATTAAATTAATGATTAAATTTTATACCATAATAGCCAAAATAATTAAATATATTTAATTTAAAAATATGGGATTTTTCTGAAGACCCATATCCGCCACTGATTAACAACGGGGTACGGAATAGACCCCGTAAAACTGTCGGCAAGATTTTTTTCTTTTCTTTACACATTTTAGTAACTAGTATTATATTATTATTATTAATATTATATTTATATGCATTATTATTATTATTATTATATTTATATGTATTAATTTTTTTTTTTAGTCTTGCAAACAACCTGTAAACTTATTCTATATAAATATAATATGTATTAGAGTTATAAGAGAAGGAAACTAGTCTATTATTATTTGATATCAACTACAACCAAAGCTCCATCATCACCCTCTTCATCACCACCTCCGTGAACCACCATAACCGCCACCACCTTTGATCACAGCCGGAGACCACCACGATCACCACCTCTCTATTTCTCTCCCTCTCTTCTGAATCACCATCGTGAAGAACACACACCTTCATCCGCCACCACTATATTTTTTTTCTTTTCTATCTCGGTTTCCTATTACAACCGAGACCCACAACCACCCACATGACCGGAGAACCAACTCCATTGCTACCTCACGGCTACCATCACTCACCGGCAATCACCCATCGGTAACCACCACCGATTACTACTAGTTCCGGTTCAACACAAGCATTACAAAAAAAAACTCGCTGTTAGTTGCTACTTTTTTTGCTGCTACTTAAGTTATTCTGTTACTGTGTCATTTCATGACCAAAACAAATTCTTATACGAACCAGGTTTTCATCGATTAATTGTTTTAATAAGGGAAATGAAAAAAAAAAAAAAGAAAGAAAGATGATGGATACGAACGCATAAATGATATGAATAATACATGATATTATAATGCTATGAATTAGGGAGATGATAGATGTAGTTGGTTTCTTGGTTTGCAGTAGGGCCCACATTCACATTCCACTAACTCTTAGTTAAAAAAAAACGCGTATAGATTAATGTTGATTGGTAATTACAGGAATATTGAGGTTAAATTGATTTCTGGTATTAATTTAAATAGAAAAGTAATGACAGTTCAATAGTTAAGGTGTTTGTGTATAAATGAAGAGTCATGGGTTCGAATCTAGGCAAGTGCATATTTTTTTTAGTAGCAGTCTTGATAAACTGATTGTTGGGTTGTTGAGTTAAAAATTGAAATGGACTTGGGCCACGAATTTGCTGTTGGGCTCGTGAGTAATTTAGGTCGTTTGTGATGATTGGGCCATTAATTGTTACTTAGGCCATTAATGGATAATTGGGTTTATGTAAATTTTTGGGTTTTAGTTTAAGAAAATGAAAACAGAAAATTTCGGATTAATAGAATTAGTCTGTGAATTAAATCAGAAAAACATAAGCAGAGTAGATGGTTTGGGTGCGTGTTAGGGGAGCGAGAGGTCTCGGGTTCGAGCCTTGTTTGTGGCATTTCTTTTTAGGAGACGTGTTTAAAGGTAGTTTCATTTTTTTTATTATCATTATTATTATTATTGTTATTATTGTTATTAGAATTATTATTATAATTATAACTATTATTATTATTTTTATCAAAAGAATCAGTATTATTAAAACAATCATTTTTAAACAGATAAATATTTTGTATATAAAAATATACTTATTAGATATACTTTAATTATATTAAAATTTCACATAACTATATACATCAAACCTACTAATATTATTTATATAAATAATTACAAATAACAAGCTATCGATTTTTAATTATAACATTAAACAAGTATGTATATAAATATAGATGTATTAATACAACTATATAAATAATAATCATTTTCAAATATATATACAAACTAAATGTATAATATATAAAGCTATAAGATATGAAATTGTTCGATTACGAGTATACATTTTAATATAAATACGAATGATATAGGTTCGTGAATCCTAGTCCAACCCTACTTTTGTTCAATGTCGTTATATGTATTTTTACTACAAAATACAGTATGGTGAGTTTCATTGATCCCCTTTTACTCTTTACATTTTTGGGGCTGAGAATACATGCAAATATTTTATTAACTGTTTTACAATATTTATATGCGTGAGTTCATTTGCTCCCTTTTACTCTTTATATTTTTGGGACTGAGAATACATGCGCTGTTTTTATAACTGCTTTATTAAATGCTTTTAAAATATATTTTGAACTGCGAATACATGAAATGCTTTTATAAATGTTTGACGAGATAGACACAAGCAAAATATTCCTCGAATGAATTATTATGCAGACAGAAGTTCTGTGAATTATTATTGAATTAGTTGGACGTGATAATTGCCACTAATTGTTGTGAATATTTCCCCTGATTATTTTTGCTTGGTAACCTAAGAATTAGAATCGGGTATGGCCCTAATTCACGTGAATCCTAAAGGTAGCTACCGGGTCTAACACCCCCACCCAGAATGTTCACTAGACGGAAGGGCTAGTGGGCGTGGTGTTTAGTACTTCGAAGTTTATATGATTATTATACAGACGAGATGTTCTGTTTTTGGGATATTATTATGCGCATTATATGTTAAGGTCGGTTACCAAGCCAAGCTATGAAAGAAATGAAAAGTGAATGTTATGTATCGAGAGAATGATTTTATACACAGGTTATGTGTATGTTATTTTTGTACACGAGATATGTGTACGGTTTCTAAGATTTTATGAAAGATGATTTCGTACACGAGAAAGGTGTACTGTATTTAAAAGATATCGCATGTACATTACAAGTGGGTATAGGATTCGGGCCCATTTGTACCATGCAGGATTTAAATCTTGTGGTCTATCAAAATGATGAATTTTATTGTTTTATGATAAACCTATGAACTCACCAACCTTTTGGTTGACACTTGAAAGCATGTTTATTATCAGGTATGAAAGAAATCTTCCGCTGTGCATTTGCTCATTGTAAAGACATTATTCGGAGTTGATCATCGCAATGGAACCAGATGTTGGTGACTTCGTCCAGATGGATTAGGACGGGGTATGACATGTGGTATCAGAGTGGTGGTCTTAGCGAACCAGGTCTTGCATTAGTGTGTCTAACTGATAGTTATTTAGATACATTACTGGGTCTGGACTTCGACCGTGTCTGCATATTAAAAGTTTTGCTTATCCTTTAGTGTCAAAAATTATTTGCTTATCATCCTTAAAGTCTAGACACATCTTACTGCCTCTATTGCCTAGATAGTGTATAGACAAAACTCATATCTTAGCATATCTGCTAATTCATATCTTAGCGTATCTGTTACTGTTGCATTTGCCTGACAGCTTCCGTAGATTCCTCTGTAACTTATGGGATTTTAGTATTATGTATGCATATGTAAATCGTGTATTGCAGGGTACTAATCTACATCCTATAATCTATTTCATATCGAAAATCCTTCATCTGATTGTACGAGATGAATCCCTCAACCAGTTCGAATTCCTCGGATTCCAACAGCTATTCCGATATGGATTTCGACTCAAGCTCCAAAGACAGTGTAACCGGAATAGATCAACCAATCAGTCATCACCAATTCTGGCTGAATTAGGGATAGGTTCGAAGTCGACTTAATCAATGGAGATGCAAAGAAGGCGATCCTTTCCGTCAACCGAATTCACCTCTTGACGAAGAACCTGAAGCACTTACCGGCGAACCTATCCGTAATACCATTTTCTCTCTCATTTCCAGAGTATCTCGTCATGATTATATACTATCTCGAATCCTAGATCTTATTCATCCATTCGTTTCGATCGACAATCATTCTGGAATAATGGAGGAAGTCAACGAGCTTCGCGCTCGAGTAATCAATTTGGATAATATGGTGCAAAATTTACCAGCTTCAACAATATCACCGGCACCAACAGTACCATCAATAACTGCACCAGTACCATCAACAATCCATGCCTCAACATCTCATTCTGTACCTTGAGTATAATTAGCATTCTACATCATTTATCTTCGTTCAACATGGCGATTATGTAATCTCTAATGTTTAGAGATTATATATTCTTATTCTAACGGTAAATTAAATGAGTTTAGTATCATATTGACTCATTAAATTCGTGATTACATCTGAAGAAAATATATATGTATATATGTTTTCATAAAGATTGTAATTAAAAATTATTTCGTACAAACTAATAATGGTGAAAATATTTTAACGGGTAGGTAATACCCGAGGAATATTTAGTTTTCACATTATTAAATTACACTGTACATTCTTCGAATCTGATTCAACAGTAATTTACTATCCTACTTACAATCACCGATATACGTATCCGTTCACCGCAGAATAACTATTTTCATTCAATTTCATATTTGGATTTTTGATTATCAGAATCCAACAAGTGGCATAATGAAGAAAAACATTGGATAAAATAAAAATTGCTATAAACAAACGAATTAACTAATTGAAATTTTGTTAAGAATTCACGCTAACTGTTCCTAGCTAACTGATTACATTTTATTTATCGCATTTTATTTATCGCAATTTAATTTATCGTCATTTAATTTCTGTTATTTATTTTACGCACCTTAAATATCGGGACACGTATACAAAGTTTTGACATATCATATTGACATATATATATATATATATATATATATATATATATATATATATATATATATATATATATATATATATATATATATATATATATATATATATATATATATATATATATATTATTTGGAATAACCAAATACACTCTATATGCTGTAATGATCGAGTTCGCTATACAGGGTTGAGGTTGATTCTACAATAATATATATACTTTGAGTTGTGATCGAGTCTGAGACATGTAAACGGGTCACGATACGTATTAATTAATTCGAATATTATATATTAAATTATATATGAATTATTGGACTGTTAACTGTGGACTATCGACTGTGGACTAATGACTTTGGACAATTAAAATGAATTAAAATATTGATTATAACATATGAAACTAAACAATTCTTCAAGTTTGCCACTTGATTTCATCTTAAACCTCATTTGTATCTTGACGATTACAATCTGCGTTCAAACCTTTCATAATTCTTGAAAACACCTCAATCGAGAGGATGAACCAACCGCACTTCATCTACAGAAGGAAAGATTGATGCATATAGTTATGCACTTGAAAACACTCAGAGCCTGAGTAAATATTTAATACGTATTTGTGCTAGCTTCTTTGGCGTTGTTATTACCGAAAATCACTTTGCAATCCCATTCCAAAGTAGCCAATTTTGTCACAGCTTCAGCAAATAAATTTCGGCTTTTCATTCGAATAAACTCTATTATAACTTTGATATATAAGATGCCTTTCGTCATCGTTACCGGGGAACCGTTTATATTCCATCACGTTAGCAGCAAACTTACCAGCAACTTCATTGATCTTTGATTTTTCGAAAAATCATTATATTTATCAAAACCCTATCCGCATCTTATAACGAGAATTGCCATACCAAATACCGAGAACTAGCAATCAGTATTTTGAAATCTCATAGCGTTACTACATCAATAGTTATATGTATATATATAACATGTATCTCTTAGAATTATAATCTTCCATTCGGAAATTTTGAAAAGCAACCAGCCTACGAATCATTACATTGAACATTGAAAAAGCTAAAGGAAGCAGCAGAAACTGTAGACAACCGTAAACGACATTAATCATCGGAAGTTTGAGGATAAAGAATGGAGTATTAGGAATGCTCGATAGAAAATTTGGTACCGAAAAACGGATTGAGCAAACCATGAAGGAGACCAAGGACAAAGACAAGGACCAAACCCTATACTCAAAGAATCCATGTAATTCTGGATCCGATGAAATCTTTAGAGAATATCCTGCTCCGAAGTCATATTAAAATCTTAAGAAAAATCTTTCTTCATCAACCTTCGAACTTAGAAATTCCAAAATATCATCATAAATATCTCCGATATTTCTAAGGATATTTTCATAAATATTCTTGTCCGAAATTATCTACCTCTTCGTGCTTTCTGTATTCCATTATATTGGAAACTTCTGTAAAATCTAAGTATAAATTATGAATGAATTGTAGAGTAGTGTTGGAAATTGATGCATGAGTTAGTATAATATAATGACACTTGATCAACGTGATTATATTACAGTAAGTCATGCTGAGTTTCTAATGAAACGTGATGATTCATAGACCATAATGTCATCATGTGCCATGTTGCACGACTCTTACATTCTATATAATATATAAACATATCAAGAACATAATTTCTTGATAATTCTATCTTTTCTCTTGAATTCTGGTAAGTTAACCAATCAAGATCGTGCTATTACAATTTCACTCTTAGAACATTAGTCATGTTCATACGAAACTTCATATCTATGAATTCTGGACCATTATTCACTTGACTTAAAGTCGGGAAGAGAAAATATAAAGCCCAATAACAATACGGAGGTTACAAACTGTGGATATTAATACGAATATCGATATAAAGACACGGTAGAATTTAGAATAGTATCACCCCAAGTTACTAGTAAAAGTAAACAGATTTTTTTTCTAGTGGAAGATTGAAAAGAAGGATGACAGAAATAATAATTAGGAAAATATCAAGGATTAGAACGGAATTAAGCATTTTCATAATCTTTTGGATGTATGAACTAAGAAAGAAAGTATAGGAATGGTGAGAATAATGGAACGGAAGAGTTTAATTTATAATGGAAATATTAGACAGAGTAATCGAGGCTGATCACCGTATTTAATTATAGAAATTTTAATTTCCTCATTCGCCGAAGAATCAAATCTTATAGATTTCCAAGATTTTCTTTTAAATCTCTTGAATTCCGGAATTTAACCAAGACAACGTCAAAACTTAAGACACATCCTATTTTCTAAATTCAACCATGACTAGTCAAAAGTTATGATGAAACATATGTTTCTCATTTCACTATTTAATGATAGCTTCACTCGTACTCTTCGAATAATCGAATTATCTTATTCATATTACTAAACAGTAATAAAACTCTATTTACCAACTCATATTCGTCATGAAAATATTTTTATTGTTAGCCATGACGACCTCACTCAAATTTCGGGACGAAATTTCTTTAACGGGTAGGTACTGTAGTGACCCGGAAAATTTCGACTAATTTTGAACCAAACTCTCGATACGATTTAATATCTTTAACACGATAAGCAAAGTCTGTTAGGTTGAGTCTCAAAATTTTGAACTATTTTCATATATGTTCATTTGACCTTTGACTATTTCCGACGATTCACGAATCATTGTTGTAAATATTATATGTATATTTAAATATATAAAAAATATATAGATATAAGTATCATCTAGTTTATAATATAAAAGGGTAATAAATAAAACAAAATATTATATATTGTAATTGTAATTGTTAAAATAATTTTTTTTAAAAATAATAATAATACATAAAAAGTATCTATATGAAAATAAAGTATGTAGAATATACAAGTATATGATTTCGAAGTTACTTAGTAAACGACGGTAACGCTTAAATGTCATTCGATCAATAGCAAACAAGTTATAAATAAACTTAAGTGATTTTAAAATAAACAGTGATCCGAAAATGAACTATATAAATTTTAGGCTTATTAAAAATACATTTAGAAGCTAATAAATTAATTTCAACATTTTTTATATTTTACCCATAAATGAGAGGGACAGTTGATGTAATTTTTATTTATTAAATTAATGATTAAATTTTATACCATAATAGCCAAAATAATTAAATATATTTAATTTAAAAATATGGGATTTTTTCTGAAGACCCACATCCGCCACTGATTAACAACGGGGTACGGAATAGACCCCGTAAAACTGTCGGCAAGATTTTTTTCTTTTCTTTACACATTTTAGTAACTAGTATTATATTATTATTATTAATATTATCTTTATATGCATTATTATCATTATTATATTTATATATATTATTTTTTTTTGAGTCTTGCAAACAACCTGTAAACTTATTCTATATAAATATAATATGTATTAGAGTTATAAGAGAAGGAAAGTAGTCTATTATTATTTGATATCAACTACAACCAAAGCTCCATCATCACCCTCTTCATCACCACCTCCGTGAACCACCATAACCGCCACCACCTTTGATCACAGCCGGAGACCACCACGATCACCACCTCTCTATTTCTCTCCCTCTCTTCTGAATCACCATCGTGAAGAACACACACCTTCATCCACCACCACTATATTTTTTTTCTTTTCTATCTCGGTTTCCTATTACAACCGAGACCCACAACCACCCACATGACCGGAGAACCAACTCCATTGCTACCTCACGGCTACCATCACTCACCGGCAATCACCCATCGGTAACCACCACCGATTACTACTAGTTCCGGTTCAACACAAGCATCACAAAAAAAAACTCGCTGTTAGTTGCTACTTTTTTTGCTGCTACTTACGTTATTCTGTTACTGTGTCATTTCATGACCAAAAACAAATTCTTATACGAACCAGGTTTTCATCGATTAATTGTTTTAATAAGGGAAATGAAAAAAAAAAAAAGAAAGATGATGGATACTGTAACGACCCGGAAATTTCCGACCAAATTTAAATCTTAAACTTTATAGGTTTCCGACACGATAAGCAAAATCTGTAATGTTGAGTCTAGAAAAGTTTGAAATCTATATTCGGATAATTAGTTACCTTTTGACCATGTCTGATGATTCACGAATCACTATTTGTAAAGGTATACATGTATATTTAAATATAGGAATATATAATAATAATATTTGAATAAATTGCTTAAACTAAATATGAAAATATGATACAAAAATATATTAAGTTAGAAATATAAGTATTATACTAAAATTATTATTACTTTCATTATTATTAGTACTATTATTAATTTTAAAATAAAATTCAGTATTTTTTTTAGTCGTATTATTTTCTGTATATAACAAATAGATAGAAAGTTTGATATATATAAATTGTTAAAGTGTTATTATTATTAATAATGATATTATTATTATAAAATTTATAGTTATCACTATCATATTAATATTAATACTACTAAGTAATTATAAATTTTGTTAATTATATAATTTATGATATTAAGAGTATTATTACTTATTATTATTGTTATAAGATTGATTATAAAATAAATACAAATATATGTAACATTATAATACAGATATAATTATAAATAATAATAAAAAAAAAATAATAATAAACACAGATATATTCTAAAAACGTGTACTGAATTTGTTTTAAATCAACATCAAGAACATATTTTTGTCTGCTTAATTTCAAAAGTCGACCCAATTGTCTATAGCAAACAAAATCGATCTTGTCACAGGTACAGCCCAAAAATTCGATTAACCTCAATATATATACAGCCTTTTATTACTACAATTCAGAAAAACAAAACCAAAAACTTATAAAAATGGCAACTACCCCTGTTCTTGGCATCCTTAGATCGAAATCTTAGTTTTTGTATCACTTTTAAAAATCTAAAAATGCAGTAATGTTAGGATTGAATTACTAAAACTATCTGCAAAAGTTTGTAACCCAATTCTTCCTATTTAATCTTAATTTAGGGATCAAAGTTATTTGACAAAAAGTCAAACCGTTGTTCATAAGCCAAATTCGAGTTGTCTGTTTGATTTTAGATTGAATTGATAATTTCTATAGTTTATAGGAGGGATTTGAAATACATTTCGTATTATAATTTCTGTCTAAAACGCTTTCAATCTGGAAATCATATTTGTTTTTTTTTTGGTACTCGACGAACAGCAGAATAGCTGTTTCTATTTATATTTTTTTTTTAATTTTTTTTTAATTAAAAACAGATCGTTTAATATATTCACGAGTTCGTTTCGATATCTAAAACAAGTCAGAGTATTATGGTATTGATTAGATATGGGTCGCCTAGAGTTCATGAGGAAGAAACTGAGAATAGAAAAGAAATACGGGTTATAATTAATTGGGCTGAGTTCTTAACAGATAAACAAGCATAGCCGAGTGGTTTAGGGTGTTGTCGGGTAATCAGGTGGTCCTGGGTTCGATCCACACTTGTGTCACATCTTTTTAGTTCGAATTTATTAAAGGTATAACTTTCAATTCTTATTATTATTATTATTATTATTATTATTATTATTATTATTATTATTATAATTATCATTAGTGTTATAACTATAATTATCATTATTACAAATATAGGTATTAGGATAAAAATTATCAATTATTATTATTATAATGATAATAATAATTATTATTTGTATTATTATGAAAAATGATAAAATTTACTAGTATTTCTGTTAATATTAGTATTTGTATCATTTCTATTAGTATTGTTAACATATTGAAATTTTAAAAATCATTACTATCATTATTAGTAATATTAAATATAACCAAAATTAATATTTTTACATGACAAATATTATTTATGTAATTATAATAATTACTAGTTTCACAAGCAAATGATATATATATTAAAAATTTATAACATAACAAGATTAATATTTTATATACCAAAATGAATATAAGAAGAATATAACTAATAAATATATACATATATATTTGTTCGATTACCGTTATATGTATTAATATACATACCATTGCTATAGGTTCGTGAATCCGAGGCCAACCTTATAATTTACCAATGGTGTTATATGTATTTTTACTACAAAATACATTAGGTGAGTATATAGTCCCACTTTTAAACTCTAAATATTTCGGGATGAGAATACATGTATTTTATGTTTTACGTTATGGACACAAGTAACTGAAAAATATATTCTACGTTGAGTTGTACCACTGGCATACTTCCCTGTAGCTTGGTAACTATTATTTACAGCGGTATAGTAAACGCGAATCCTGTTGATAGATCTATCGGGCCTGACAACCCCAACCGGACTGGACGACCAGTATTCAACGGTTGCACAGTACTTCGTTTCGTGACTACACTTGGTACGGTGTAGTAAGATTTCATAATAAAGGGAATATGCGACGTGATTAAATGTTAAGTATGGTTACCAAGTGCTCAACCACTTAGAATATTTTTATTAAAATGTTTACACATGAAATCTTGTGATCCATTGTTATAACGCTGCTAGCATCAAACCTATATATCTCACCAACTTTATGTTGACGTTTTAAAGCATGTTATTCTCAGGTACGAATTAAGTCTTCCGCTGTGCATTTGCTCATGTTAAGGACATTACTTGGAGTCGATCATTGCAATGGAACCAAATGTTAATGACTTCGTCCAGGAGGATTAGGACGGGTCTTTACAGGTGGTATCAGAGCGGTGGTCTTAGTGAACCAGGTCTTGCATTAGTGTGTCTAACTAGTAGCTGTTAGGATACATTAGTGAGTCTGGACTTTGACCGTGTCTACCTGTCAAAAAGTTTTGCTTATCATTTCTAGTCGTAAATTATTTGCTTATTATCCTTAGGGAATTGCCTGCTTATCATTCATAAGTCTAGACACGTCTTACTGCATTTAGTGCATCGATAGTGTATAGACAAAATTCATATCTTAGCATATCTGTTACTTTGGACTTTGGTTGACATCTTTTCAAAGATTCTCCGTAATTTACGGGATTTTGGTATTATATATACATATGTAAAGTATGTATAGAAGAGTACCAAATCTAACTTCTATAATCTATTTCATACCAAAAATTCATTTTCCGATTATACAAGATGGATTCCGCATCTAGTTCGAATTCCTCAGATTATGACAGCTATGCCGATATGGATTTTCATTCAAGCTCCGAAGGCAGCATCACCGGAATGGATCAACCAATCTCCCATCATCTATTCTGGATGAATTGGGGGTGGGTTCGTAATATACTAAGTCACTGGAGACATGAAGAGGGTGATCCCTTCCATCCACCAAATTGCCCTCTTGGCGATGAACCTGAAGCACTTACCGGCGAACCTGTTCGAGAAACCATTTTCACTCTCATTTCTAGAGTATCTCGTCACGATTATATACTATCCCATATTTCAGATCTTGTTCATTCGCTCACTCCAACCACCAATCATCCCGGTGTACTAGCAGAAGTTAACGAACTTCGCGCTCGCGTGACGGCTTTGGAGAATACGGTGCGAAGGTTACAAACACCAGCAGCAGCACCAGCAGCATAATCCGTACCACCATCATCAACACCGACAGTACCCATATCACCCTCAACCACAACCGCGTCGTAAACCTCAACATCACAATTTGTACCTCGGATATCAACATCACTCACCTCAATATCACTATCTGTACCTCGAGTATGATCTTCGTTTTACATATCATTTTATATCGATTATCTTCGCTTTACTTATCGTTCTATCACATTTATTTCCGTTCGACATGGCAATTATGTAGTCTCTAATGTTCTAGAGGTCATATAATCAAGTGCCAACAATAAATCAAATGAGTATAATATCTTATTGACTCATTAAATCTATGATTACATCCGAAGAAAATATATATGCAAGTATATTTTCATAAAGATTGTAATTAAAATTCTTTCGTACAAACTGTGAATGATGAAAATATTTTAACGGGTGGGTAGTACCCGAGAAATATTCAGATTTCACATTAATAAGTTACACTGTACATTCTTCGAATCTGATTCAACAATCATTTTCTATCCTACTTACAACTACCGATATACGTATCCGTTCACCACAGAATAACCATTTCTATTCAAATTTCATATTTGGATTTTGACCTATCAGAATCCAACAAGTGGCATAACGAAGAAAACATTGGACAAAAATAAAAAGTGTTAGAAACAAACGAATTAATTAATTGGAATTGTGATAGGATTTCACGCTAACTGTTCCGGCTAACTGTTCCCAGCTAACTGATTAACATTTAATTTATCGCAATTTTATTTATCGTCATTTAATTTCTGTTATTTACTTTACGCATTTAATTTATTGTCATTTAAGTTCTGTTATTTATTTTACGCACTTTAAATAACGGGACACGTACACAAGGTTTCGACCTATCATATCGACCCATCTATATATATATTTCGGAGCAACCATAGACACTCTATATGTGAATGTTGGAGTTGGCTATACAGGGTTGAGGTTGATTCCAAAATATATATATACTTTGAGTTGTGATCGACACTGAGACCGGTACACGGGTCACGATACGTATTATGTAATTCGAATATTATATATTAAATTATATATAAATCATTGAACCATCAGACTATTGGACTGCTAACTTTAGACAATTAAAATGAATTAAATTAAAATATTGATTATAACATATGAAACTAAATAATTCTTCAAGCTTGCCACTTGATTCTATCTTAAACCTCATTTGTATCTCAACGTTTACAATCCGCGTACAAACCTATCAGGATTCTTGGAAATACCTAAATCGAGAAGTTGAACCGACCGCACTTCATCTACAGAAGAAAAGATCTATACACATGAAAAACTCTTGAACCCAAAGTCATAGTTTAACACGTATCGCGGCGAATTCTTTAGCATTTATCAGCAAAAACAACCTTACGATTCCTTTTCAAAGTAGCCAATTTTGTCACAGCTTCAGCAGAACAACTTCGACCTTTCATTCGAATAAGTCTTATTATAACTTTGATATATACGATTGGTTTTCCTCATCGTTATCGGGAACCTTTCATACTCCGCCATTTTATCATCAGCATTTAATCATTTAAAAACACAATTCGCCCAAAAACACCTCGGATTGATAATCGACGATTCAGATATGACTGCATTAAATGCAGAGGAAACAGTAAAATTTTAGATGGCCTAAATGGCCAAAAGTTTGATGATAAAGAAGGGAATGTTAGGAACGCTCGATAGAAAATTTAGTGCTGAAAAATGGATTGGGCTAACCGTGAAGGAAACAAAGAACAAATACAAGGAATGAACCTGCCTTCAAATAATGCAAATGATTCAGTATCTGTTGAAACCGTCAGTATGAACCCTACTTCTTATTCTAAACTTTTTCAGATGATATTATTCATCATCATCTTATCTTAGATATTATAAGATATCTTCATATTTTCCGCTATACATATTCTCCATAATTCTAAAGATATTTTCACAACTATTCCTATCTGCAATCATCTATCTCCCCGTAATATCTGCGTTACAACATAAAAGAAACTATGGTAGTTTCTAAATTCTGAAATCTTAAAGTTTAAAATATGAATGTTTTGAAGCAGTGTTGGGAACTGATGCGTGAATTAGTATAATATAATGAAACTTGATCAACTTCATTATATTACAGTAAGTCACGTTGCGTTTCTAATGGAACGTGATGATTCACAGTACCATCATCATGTGCCATGTTACACGGCTCTTACAATCTATCCAATCTCTAAACATATCAAGAAAATATTCTCTTGATGATTCGGTCTTTTCCAGGATATTCTGGTAATTTGACAAATCAAAAATCGTGCCATTACCAATTCTCTCTTAGGACATTAACTATATTCATTTCGAATTTCATACCTACGAATTCCGGACCATTACAAAAGATGCTTAGTTGAAAAGGAGGAAAAGAAAAAGAATGAAGCTCCGAAATAGAAATTGGAGTATAAATCGCACTAAATGGAAGAGAGTATTAACTGTGGATGATAATGATTATAGAAAACAAAAGAAAGGACATCGAAGTATAAGGGAAGATATAAAACCCAATAATCACCCAGAAACTACAAACCGTGTATATCAATACGTATTACAACGTAAAGACACGGGAGAATAAGAAACATTATAATTCCAAGAAAATCATAAAAGTAAATAGATTCTTCTGGCGGCAAATGAAAAAGAAGAATGAAAGATATGAAGGTTAGAAGTATAATAAGAATCAGGATTGGATGGAACATATTAAGAATGAGTAGAGGAAGAAAGAATAAAAGGTGTGGAGAATAAGGAAAACGAAGGGGGTGGATTTATAGCAATATATCCGACAGAGAAATCAGGAACAGATTATTGCATTAATTAAAGAAGATTTTGATTTTCTAAATCGCCGAAGAACCAAATCTTATTACGTAAGATTTTCTTTAAATCCCTTAAATCCCGGAAATCAACAGTAACTACGTCATCGGTTGAAACGAATATATTTATTTACACATTTCGCTCTTTTGTGATAACTTCACTCGTGCGTTTCATATGATCGAATCGTTTTATCTATATCTCCCAATAATGATAAAACTCCATTATCACCTTATGTTGGTCATGAAAACATTCCTATTGTTATCTATGACAACCTCTATCAAATTTCGGGGACGAAATTTCTTTAACGGGTGGGTACTGTAACGACCCGGAAATTTCCGACCAAATTTAAATCTTAAACTTTATAGGTTTCCGACACGATAAGCAAAATCTGTAATGTTGAGTCTAGAAAAGTTTGAAATCTATATTCGGATAATTAGTTACCTTTTGACCATGCCTGATGATTCACGAATCACTATTTGTAAAGGTATACATGTATATTTAAATATAGGAATATATAATAATAATATTTGAATAAATTGCTTAAACTAAATATGAAAATATGATACAAAAATATATTAAGTTAGAAATATAAGTATTATACTAAAATTATTATTACTTTCATTATTATTAGTACTATTATTAATTTTAAAATAAAATTCAGTATTTTTTTTAGTCGTATTATTTTCTGTATATAACAAATAGATAGAAAGTTTGATATATATAAATTGTTAAAGTGTTATTATTATTAATAATGATATTATTATTATAAAATTTATAGTTATCACTATCATATTAATATTAATACTACTAAGTAATTATAAATTTTGTTAATTATATAATTTATGATATTAAGAGTATTATTACTTATTATTATTGTTATAAGATTGATTATAAAATAAATACAAATATATGTAACATTATAATACAGATATAATTATAAATAATAATAAAAAAAAAAAAATAATAATAAACACAGATATATTCTAAAAACGTGTACTGAATTTGTTTTAAATCAACATCAAGAACATATTTTTGTCTGCTTAATTTCAAAAGTCGACCCAATTGTCTATAGCAAACAAAATCGATCTTGTCACAGGTACAGCCCAAAAATTCGATTAACCTCAATATATATACAGCCTTTTATTACTACAATTCAGAAAAACAAAACCAAAAACTTATAAAAATGGCAACTACCCCTGTTCTTGGCATCCTTAGATCGAAATCTTAGTTTTTGTATCACTTTTAAAAATCTAAAAATGCAGTAATGTTAGGATTGAATTACTAAAACTATCTGCAAAAGTTTGTAACCCAATTCTTCCTATTTAATCTTAATTTAGGGATCAAAGTTATTTGACAAAAAGTCAAACCGTTGTTCATAAGCCAAATTCGAGTTGTCTGTTTGATTTTAGATTGAATTGATAATTTCTATAGTTTATAGGAGGGATTTGAAATACATTTCGTATTATAATTTCTGTCTAAAACGCTTTCAATCTGGAAATCATATTTGTTTTTTTTTTGGTACTCGACGAACAGCAGAATAGCTGTTTCTATTTATATTTTTTTTTTAATTTTTTTTTAATTAAAAACAGATCGTTTAATATATTCACGAGTTCGTTTCGATATCTAAAACAAGTCAGAGTATTATGGTATTGATTAGATATGGGTCGCCTAGAGTTCATGAGGAAGAAACTGAGAATAGAAAAGAAATACGGGTTATAATTAATTGGGCTGAGTTCTTAACAGATAAACAAGCATAGCCGAGTGGTTTAGGGTGTTGTCGGGTAATCAGGTGGTCCTGGGTTCGATCCACACTTGTGTCACATCTTTTTAGTTCGAATTTATTAAAGGTATAACTTTCAATTCTTATTATTATTATTATTATTATTATTATTATTATTATTATTATTATAATTATCATTAGTGTTATAACTATAATTATCATTATTACAAATATAGGTATTAGGATAAAAATTATCAATTATTATTATTATAATGATAATAATAATTATTATTTGTATTATTATGAAAAATGATAAAATTTACTAGTATTTCTGTTAATATTAGTATTTGTATCATTTCTATTAGTATTGTTAACATATTGAAATTTTAAAAATCATTACTATCATTATTAGTAATATTAAATATAACCAAAATTAATATTTTTACATGACAAATATTATTTATGTAATTATAATAATTACTAGTTTCACAAGCAAATGATATATATATTAAAAATTTATAACATAACAAGATTAATATTTTATATACCAAAATGAATATAAGAAGAATATAACTAATAAATATATACATATATATTTGTTCGATTACCGTTATATGTATTAATATACATACCATTGCTATAGGTTCGTGAATCCGAGGCCAACCTTATAATTTACCAATGGTGTTATATGTATTTTTACTACAAAATACATTAGGTGAGTATATAGTCCCACTTTTAAACTCTAAATATTTCGGGATGAGAATACATGTATTTTATGTTTTACGTTATGGACACAAGTAACTGAAAAATATATTCTACGTTGAGTTGTACCACTGGCATACTTCCCTGTAGCTTGGTAACTATTATTTACAGCGGTATAGTAAACGCGAATCCTGTTGATAGATCTATCGGGCCTGACAACCCCAACCGGACTGGACGACCAGTATTCAACGGTTGCACAGTACTTCGTTTCGTGACTACACTTGGTACGGTGTAGTAAGATTTCATAATAAAGGGAATATGCGACGTGATTAAATGTTAAGTATGGTTACCAAGTGCTCAACCACTTAGAATATTTTTATTAAAATGTTTACACATGAAATCTTGTGATCCATTGTTATAACGCTGCTAGCATCAAACCTATATATCTCACCAACTTTATGTTGACGTTTTAAAGCATGTTATTCTCAGGTACGAATTAAGTCTTCCGCTGTGCATTTGCTCATGTTAAGGACATTACTTGGAGTCGATCATTGCAATGGAACCAAATGTTAATGACTTCGTCCAGGAGGATTAGGACGGGTCTTTACAGATACGAACGCATAAATGATATGAATAATACATGATATTATAATGCTATGAATTAGGGAGATGATAGATGTAGTTGGTTTCTTGGTTTGCAGTAGGGCCCACATTCACATTCCACTAACTCTTAGTTAAAAAAAACGCGTATAGATTAATGTTGATTGGTAATTACAGGAATATTGAGGTTAAATTGATTTCTGGTATTAATTTAAACAGAAAAGTAATGACAGTTCAATAGTTAAGGTGTTTGTGTATAAACGAAGAGTCATGGGTTCGAATCTAGGCAAGTGCATATTTTTTTTAGAAGCAGTCTTGATAAACTGATTGTTGGGTTGTTGAGTTAAAAACTGAAATGGACTTGGGCTACGAATTTGTTGTTGGGCTCGTGAGTAATTTAGGTCGTTTGTGATGATTGGGCCATTAATTGTTACTTAGGCCATTAATGGATAATTGGGTTTATGTAAATTTTTGGGTTTTAGTTTAAGAAAATGAAAATAGAAAATTTCGGATTAATAGAATTAGTCTGTGAATTAAATCAGAAAAACATAAGCAGAGTAGATGGTTTGGGTGCGTGTTAGGGGAGCGAGAGGTCGCGGGTTCGAGCCTTGTTTGAGGCATTTCTTTTTAGGAGACGAGTTTAAAGGTAGTTTCATTTTTTTATTATCATTATTATTATTATTATTGTTATTATTGTTATTAGAATTATTATTATAATTATAACTATTATTATTATTTTTATCAAAGGAATCAGTATTATTAAAACTATCATTTTTAAACAGATAAATATTTTGTATATAAAAATATACTTATTAGATATACTTTAATTATATTAAAATTTCACATAACTATATACATCAAACCTACTAATATTATTTATATAAATAATTACAAATAATAAGCTATCGATTTTTAATTATAACATTAAACAAGTATGTATATAAATATAGATGTATTAATACAACTATATAAATAATAATCATTTTCAAATATATATACAAACTAAATGTATAATATATAAAGCTATAAGATATGAAATTGTTCGATTACGAGTATACATTTTAATATAAATACGAATGATATAGGTTCGTGAATCCGAGTCCAACCCTACTTTTGTTCAATGTCGTTATATGTATTTTTACTACAAAATACAGTATGGTGAGTTTCATTGATCCCCTTTTACTCTTTACATTTTTGGGGCTGAGAATACATGCAAATATTTTATTAACTGTTTTACAATATTTATATGCGTGAGTTCATTTGCTCCCTTTTACTCTTTATATTTTTGGGACTGAGAATACATGCGCTGTTTTTATAACTGCTTTATTAAATACTTTTGAAATATATTTTGAACTGCGAATACATGAAATGCTTTTATAAATGTTTGACGAGATAGACACAAGCAAAACATTCCTCGAATGAATTATTATGCAGACAGAAGTTCTGTGAATTATTATTGAATTAGTTGGACGTGATAATTGCCACTAATTGTTGTGAATATTTCCCCTGATTATTTTTGTTTGGTAACCTAAGAATTAGAATCGGGTATGGCCCTAATTCACGCGAATCCTAAAGGTAACTACCGGGTCTAACACCCCCACCCAGAATGTTCACTAGACGGAAGGGCTAGTGGGCGTGGTGTTTAGTACTTCGAAGTTTATATGATTATTATACAGACGAGATTTTCTGTTTTTGGGATATTATTATGCACATTATATGTTAAGGTCGGTTACCAAGCCAAGCTATGAAAGAAATGAAAAGTGAATGTTATGTATCGAGAGAATGATTTTATACACAGGTTATGTGTATGTTATTTTTGTGCACGAGATATGTGTACGGTTACTAAGATTTTATGAAAGATGATTTCGTACACGAGAAAGGTGTACTGTATTTAAAAGATATCGCATGTACATTACAGGTGGGTATAGGATTCGGGCCCATTTGTACCATGCAGGATTTAAATCTTGTGGTCTATCAAAATGATGAATTTTATTGTTTTATGATAAACCTATGAACTCACCAACCTTTTGGTTGACACTTGAAAGCATGTTTATTATCAGGCATGAAAGAAATCTTCCGCTGTGCATTTGCTCATTGTAAAGACATTACTTGGAGTCGATCATCGCAATGGAACCAGATGTTGGTGACTTCGTCCAGATGGATTAGGACGGGGTATGACATTAGTAAGTCTGGACTTCGACCTTAGCTACATGTCAAAAAGTTTTGCTTATCAGCTTTGTCGAAAATTACATGCTTATCATTCTTAGTCTAGACACATCTTACAGCATTGATTTCATGAATAGTGTATAGACAAAATTCATATCTTAGCGTATCTGCTAATTCACATCTTAGCGTATCTGTTACTGTAAACTTTTCCTGTCATATTCTGTAAATTTCTTCGCAATCTACGAAATCTTTTGCTCTATATATATAAATATTCTATGTAATTAGAAAACCATCCGATAGTCGGAAATCATTACATATCAAAAAAATCCTTTATTCAATCGTACGAAATGGAACTCGCCACTAGTTTAAGTCCCTCGGATTCCGATATGGAGTTTCACTCGAGCTCCGAGAGCAATGTGACTGGAATGGATCAACCAATTAGCCATCATCTATTCTGGATGAATTGGGGATGGGTTCGTAGTCTACTTAATCATTGGAGACAAGAAGAAGGCGATCCCTTCCATCCACCACGTTGCCCTCTTGGCGATGAACCTGAAGCACTTACTGGCGAACCTGTCCGAGACACCATTTTCTCTCTCATTTCCAGAGTGTCTCGTCACGACTACATAGTATCTCAAATTCTAGATCTTATTCATTCGCTCGTCAGAACCGCCAATCATCCGGGTGTAATAGAAGAAGTCAACGAGCTTCGCGCTCGAGTAGTGACTTTAGAGGATATGGTGCAAAGGTTACAAGTACCAGCAACAGCACCGACATCAACAGTATCACCACCAGCAACATCCGCATCCCACACCTCAACATCACAATCTGTACCTCGAGCATCAACATCACATGCACCATAGATACCAAAGAGTACCAACAACAATAACCGATGAAGTATTAATCTATAATTTCATTGGAGAAACATTCTGTGGTGATTATGTAATCTCCAAAGTCTCAGAGATTATCTATTATAGCCTTAACCATAAATCAGATGAGTGAACTGAAATGGTAGAAGGAAGAGTAGAAACCCTGATAGGATGGTGCGCGATTTACAAGCTAGACTTATTTTACCAACAGCATCAACAGTACCGTCAACATCACCAGCACCGTCAGTACCGTCATCATCGTCAGCATCAGCAGTGCTTAAAACATCACAAGTTCCACCAGATTTATAATCACCGCAGACATCATCACTAATCAACTACGCGTATATTGTACCAACGAGTTATGAAGTATTAACTCATTTTCGCTGAAGAATTTATATGTATATCTTATATATATAAATTTTGAAATCATAATATATCTTTTCGTACAAAGCTATTATGTATGAATTAAAAAGGGGTAGATACTACCCGGTTAAATTCATATTATTAATATGCTATGATGTACATCCTTCGTTAACAACTTAACCATCGTTAATTACAATTTCTGTTTCAATTCAATGAATTCCATTTCATAATAAACTAAGTGTATTATTAAATTACATATTTGATTTTACACTTTCGATATACTCGAAACTTTCTAGAGAACATCATTCGTACCTTGCGAAGTTTACAAGAATCCCACAAACACCAACATCATTCACCGAGTAAATATCAATAAAAAACACGAATGATGAAGCATTGATTCATAATTTCATTTACGATGAAGTGATAATCCACGAAAATTAGGAAATTTCTAAAGTTTTAGACATTATTCATTTCTAATTCCAGCCTAAAATCAAATGAGTTTAATTTAATATTAACTCATTAAATCTACATTACATCTGAAGAAAAAATATACATACATATATATTTTCATAAAGACTGTAATAAAATTTATTTGTATAAAAATGTTATTTGTGAAAAAATTTTTAACGGGTAGGTAATACCCGAGAGATATATAAATTCACAATTAATATGTTATATTCTTCGAATCTGATTTCGCAATCATCAACTATACCCACTATTTTCACAACAATGTACATCCTTTCATAGAAATCAAAACAACGTTTCTCATCCAAATTTGATTACATATTCTGATTTTGACAAATCAAAATCCAAGACAAAATTTGACAGAAGACATCACTCTTAGATTCCTACATCTTTCAAAGCTATAATTTGACTTTCAAACTGCTAGAACATCATTTCTATTCATAGAACCCAGAAAAAATATTTGTATCATTCAAAATCCTAGAACATCATATGTATATTAACGATTACAATCTGTGTTCAAACCCTTCATAATTCCTGAAGACACTTGAAATAATGAACAATCAAGATAATGATCCAACCACATATTAACAACAGTCTTGCACCTAAAAAGCTCTCGAAACCAAAGTCATAGTTTAACACGTAGCCGTGTCAGACCCTTTAGCATTTATTAGCAAAAATAACTTTGCGATTCCTTTTCAAATTATTCAGTTTTGTCACAACTCTATCAAGTCAACTTCGACTTTTCAGTTGAAACAGTCTTATTATAACCTCGATATAGACGTTGCCCTTTCGTCATCGTTACCGGAGAACCTTTTATATCTCACCACATTAGCACTAAACTTACCAACAACTTCACTGATCTTTGACTTTCCAAAAAATCATTATATTTATCGAAACCCCATTATTTACTCATCCGCATCTTGTAACGAGAATTGTCATGCCAATTACTGGGAATCATCAATCAGTATTTTGAAATCTTGCAGCATGTCTATGCCAACAGTTATATGTGTACATATAATGTCTATCTCCTAGACTTATACACTTCGAAGGTGAAGTTTCTGAAAAACACCCCAATCTACGAATTAGTTCTCCGAATTTTTAGAAAAGTTGAATGAAGCAGCAGAAACTGTAGACAACCGTAAAAGGTAAAAGTTTGATGATAAAGAATAGTGTGTTGGCAAAGCTCAGAAAAAGAGATGGTTTGAAAATGGAAAACGGATTGAGCAAACCATGAAGGAGGCTGTGGACAAATCACAACGACTAAATCTGCCTTCAAAGAATCCAAATAATTCTGTGTTTGCTGAAGTCTTTAGCGAATACCTTACTCCTGACTCTAAACCCTTGAGGACAATATTCTTCATCATCCTTTGATCTTAAATGTTCTAAGATATCATCGTATCTTTTATTATAAATATCTTCGATATTTCTGAAAATATTTTCATAGCTATTCTTATCTAAAATCATTTATCTCCTAGCGCTATTTGTGTTATATCATAAAAGAAACTATTTTAGTTTCTAAATTCTGAAACCTTCGAGTTTAAAATATGAATGTTTTTGAAGTAGTGTTGGTAACTGAAGCATGATTTAGTATAATATAATGACACTTGATCAACGTGATTATATTACTGTAAGTCATGCTGAGTTTCTAAATGGAACGTGATGATTCACAGATCATAATGTCATCATGTGCCATGTTACACGACTCTTGTATTCTACTTAAACTCTAAACATATCAAGAAAATATTTTCTTGATGATTCGGTCTTTTCCGAGGTATTCTGGTAATTTAACAAATCAAGATTTTGCCATTACAATTTCTTTCTTAGAACATTAACCATGTTCATTCCAACATTCATATTTACGAATTCTGGACCATTACATGTGGTGCTTAATAGCAAGAAGAGATAACAAAAGAATGAAGCTCCGAAATAGAAATTGGAGTATAGATCGCAGCAAATAGGAGAAAACATTAACTGTGGATGACTATGATTATAGAAGACAGAAGCAGGGACTTTGAAATATAAGGGAAGATATAAAGCCCAACAATAACCCAGAAATTACAAACCGTGTATATCAATAAGTATTGCAACGTAAAGACACGGGAGAACTAAAAATACTATAAAACCAAGAGTATAGCAAAAGTGAATAGATTCCTCTGGCAGCAGATGAAAAGGAAGAATGATAGATATGAAAATTAGGAGTATATCAAGAATCAAAACTGGATGTAGCATATTGATGAATGATTCAAAGTATGAATTAAAGGAGGAAGAATATAAGGTGTGAATTGTAAGGAAATGAAGGGGGTGGATTTATAGTAAAATATTCGACAGAGCAATCAAAACAGATGATCGCATTTAAAGCGGATCTTAATTTCCTTGATTACCGATGAATCAAATCTTATTACGAAGATTTTCTCTAAATCCCTTGAACTCCGAAAATAAATCCTATCTACGCCAAAATATATGACGGATCTACATTTATTCATTTCACTCTTTTGTAATAACTTCACTCGTACTCTTCACAAAAATCGAATTGTTTTATCTATATTACTCAATGATGATAAAACCCTGAATTTCAGATCATATGCGTCATGAAAACATACTTATTGTCAGCCATGACCATCCTAATCAAATTTCGGGACGAAATTTCTTTAACGGGTAGGTACTGTGACAACCCGGAAATTTCCGACCAAATTTAAACTTTATCTTTATATGATTTAATAGTTCCAATACGATAAGCAAAGTCTGTAATGTGGAAATCTCAAAAACTTTGAACTATGTTACCCTTCGACTGGTCTTGACAATTCACGAACAATTATGTGTAAATAGATATATATGAATATATACATATGTTTGATTATTAAATTGAGAAATATTAACAAAATATTAAACGTATAACGTTATAGATAAACGTCTACGTAATAAAAAGTGTTATGTGAAACGTGTGTATATATATATATATATATATATATATATATATATATATATATATATATATATATATATATATATATATAACGTGTGTATATATATATATATATATATATATATATATATATATATATATATATATATATAGACAAGTATATTGAGCTTATATATAGGTGGTTTCAAATACAAATTAATAGATATAAAACGTACTATGATATGTTTCGAAAGATTTGTACATTTTACAATATGTCAAGAAGTAAATTATTAAAGTTGTTATCATTATCTTTTACTATTATAAATTTTAGAAATTATATACAAGGATTTGAGTGTCACGTCTTCTTTAAAAAGGAATATAACTTTATAAATGTCTGGTACCACTTTTGACAAATTGTTACCGAGTCATTTTAATAAGGATAAAGGTTTTAACGTTATCTTAAAAATTAGAATCTTTCTAGAAACCTTTTGACAAGTTATAAATAATAACGGTCCGTGATTTAATTGAATATATATATATATATATATATATATATATATATATATATATATATATATATATATATATATATATATATATATATATATATATATATATATTATTAGTAAGATTAATATTATTATTATTAATCGTGTTATCATTATTAGTAGTATTATTATTAGTATTATACATAAAATACTACGACGAGGTTATGAACAAGTTATTTCAAAATGAGTTTTGCGAGCGGGATAGAGCTAAGGAAATTATCGGTTATAGCTATGGAGGTTATGGGTAATGTTCGGGGGTATGCTCGTGAGGTCAATCTAGTGTTTATCATTTCCGTTGCGTCTACGTACTTTCCTGCAATATTGAATCTCAATATTGATACGTGAGCATTCACATCTTATCTTTTATATATTAATAGTGTATCCCTAACTAATGCTCGAGTATTTAGGATTATGCATGCTTGTATGTTTATTTTTTGTCGTTATATAGTATATGGTAAATCATGAATTTAATACAGATATTACTGATACAAGGTATATGATACGCATGTCGTTAGAAAGCTGCTGAAAAATTAATAACTTTTCATTTAGAAAGCGTATGGTTTCGATGAACGGATTAAAAGATATCGTTAATTGAATTATCTATAATTGTAAGTATTATTGTTAAAATGATTATTATTATCGTTATCGTTATCGTTATCGTTATCGTTATCGTTATCGTCGTTATTATTATTATTATCTAATAATCAATATTATTATTATTATTATTATTATTATTATTATTATTATTATTATTATTATTATTATTATTATTATTACTAAAATAATTAACATTTGTATCGAAACTACCATTTTATTATTTTTATCGTTATTATTATTATTAAAAGTATCATTAATATTAAAACTATCATTTTTATTAAAAATTATCATTTTAATTGAAATATCATTGTTATTATAAAATATCATTATTATTATCATTTTAGTATTATTATTATTAAAAATTATCATTTTGAATAAAATTATTATTGTTATAAAACATTATTATTACAGTTAATAATAAAAAGTATAGTTATTATTAAAATTATCATGATTTAAATAATCATTTTATTATAATAAATATCATCATTAGTAAATATAAATATGGTTATTTTTAGTATTAGTAGAATAATAATAATTATTATTATTATTACAAAATAATACAATTCTTATTATTATTATCAATATTATTTTATCAAATAATTATGTAATACAAAGATATTTTTACCACATGTAATATAATTACATTAATAATACATACAGTTATATTTTAGGATATTAAATGAACTTTATAAATTTTATTACTTAAGATATATAAAAGTATATTTTTATCATATATATATATATTTTAATATAAAATTTTATTAATAAAGGACTTTTATTATTTACTCTAATAAAATCTGATAAATATATTTAAACATATAAAATGACTATATTTAAGGTATATTATAAACATGTATAGATTTTGAAAGTCATTTTGGGTCAAACTGATTTTGTTAACTTTTGCATATCGGTCTCGAGCATTAGGATTGTGGTATACTATGACTCGACCTTAATTGTTAGACAGACATTGACCATTATATAAATATATATATACTTAATATAGGTTCATGAATCCGAGGCCAAACTTGCACTTGTTCAATGTCGTCATATGTATTTTACTACGAAATACAGTATTTTGAGTTTCATTACTTCCTTTTTAAATGCTTTTTGCAATATATATTTTTTGGACTAAGAATGCATGCGCTTTTATAAATGTTTTACAAAATAGACACAAGTAATCGAAACTACATTCTATGGTTGGATTATTATTATTTTTTTTAATTAAATATCATCCTTTTAGCTTGGTAGCCTAAGAATTAGGGAACAGACCCCCTAATTGATGTGAATCCTTAAGATAGAATAGGGGCCTACCAAACCCCATCCAGGTTATGGATGCTGCAGTACTTCGGTTTTATATACAGATAAGTGTACCTGTATATTTGGGGATATTCTATATGCATTTGTTAATGTCGGTTACTAGGTGTTCGCCATATGAATGATTTTTTTTTATACAGATGAGTGTTCCTGTATGATAATTTTTATTTGCAAATGAGTGTTCCTGCAGTTAACTATGAAAAATTAAATCTTGTGGTCTATTAAAATGAAGGAAATGAATGTTTATGATAAACTAATGAACTCACCAACCTTTTGGTTGACACTTGAAAGAATGTTTATTCTCAGGTATGAAAGAAATCTTCCGCTGTGCATTTGCTTATTTAAAAGATATTACTTGGAGTCATTCATGGCATATTTCAAAAGATATTTCATCCATGTCGTAGAGTTAAATAAAGATCATTATTAAGTAAATAATCGATTAAGTCATCTATATATTGGATATATATGAAATGATATGCATACCTGTCAACTTTCGATGTAATGAATGGTTGTCTTTTAAAAACGAATGCAATGTTTGTAAAATGTATCATATATAGGTCAAATACCTTGCGATGTAATCAACTATTGTAATTCGTTTATAATCGATATGAACGGGTTGTTAAAGCAACAAGGAAACTTTAAGCGCCTTACTTACGCGATACATATATGAGTGCCAATAGATACCTAGTTTGAATGAAGATCAAAAAATCTCTGGGTTTTTGCATGTTATTAATCCGCAGCGATATCCAACGCTTGTGCGTCAACTATGAAGAGATGTTTTGCCAACTTTTGCTAAGGTGCAACAAGAAATGTATGATTATCTTAGGGGTGGAGAAGACAGTACTATAACCCCTGCATGTGGGTGGAGTAAGGATAAAAGTTGGCGAGATGATAATGATTCTTTTAGTGATGGAAATGGTGATAACTACAGTGGTTCAGGATATCCACGGCGAAATGGCGGCGATGGTTACCCGCACAATGATAAGCATCAAGGTAAAAATGATAATCATGGATATGGCCGTCGGGATCGCTATTTTACGCAAAAATGGAACAACGAGTCTTTTAATATTATCCAGATGTTAACAAAAACACCCAAAGAAATTCTTTTACAAGAAAGGGTTGCGAGTTCTTTTCCTGATCCTCAACCTTTAGTGGAGAACAGTAGGCGAGACAAATCCAAGTTTTGTATTTTCCATGATGATTATGGTCATGATACCAATCGTTGTAGAGATTTGACAGAGTTGATCGCGGAAGCATATGAGCAAGGCAAGCTATCTAATTGCGCAAGGCGCTGCAAGTACTGCAAATGCGATTATCTTGCCTGCAGAATCTAATGCTCTGCTAGTGCCAAATGCCGCTGATCGAAAAGCTCTCGCGGTGAAGAATCTTGGAGTAAAAATGGTTAATAAGAAAGAGAATTTGCGCGGAATTAAGGTCATTAATGTGGTAGAGGTACAAGGCGAAATGTTAGAATTCCAAATATCTTAAAAAATCGCGAGCTGGCAATGTCCCTCTATTACTTTTCCTCCTGCAAGCCTAACTGCGGATACTGATAAGCCAGTGGTGGTTTCATGCCGCATTGCGAATACTGGTATTGTGATTATGAAGGTGCATGTTGACACTGGTAGCACTGTAGATGTAATGTATGAGCAGTGTTTTAGCAACTTGCCTGCAAACATTAAAGCTTTCATGAAACCTACTGCGGTTTCGCTCGCTGGATTTTCAGGAAAATCAACGTGGCCTATTGGTCAGTTGGAATTGCAAGTTGAGGTAGTAGATGACCGCGATGAATTGCTAAGGCGCCAAGCTTTGTTGAATCTTTATATAATGCGAAATCAATCGCGATTTAACATGATTCTTGGACGCACTGCTTTGTGCATGTTTGGTGCAATACCATCTACGCTACATGGAATGGTTAAGTTTCTGCTAATAAGGGTATCGGCACGCTAACTTCTGCAGTGGTTGAGCCATTTTGTGCAATGATTGTGGCGTGAAAAAGTGTAGGTGTTGAGGGGCATGCAGTTCACTCTGAATAATGAACGCATTTGTAATAGAAGACTTTCGATAGAATGCTTAATCATGTTTGATCATGATCAATATGTTATTTTCATTTTCTGACTTGTTATTGCAGGAAAATAATGAATAAGACAAAATTAGTTTGGGTGTTAGTGATTGTTTCTATACAAAGCAAAAACACTGCGTGTGGCCACGCTAGTGATTATTTGGCATAATACAATTGCTTAATTTTCAAAACACCGAATTAATGTTTGTGCAAATGTGACTAAGGGTTCGCAAAAATTTTAAAACAAACGTCATTGTTTTGCTAAGTGATGACGCAGTCTGCTTATGTTATATTAATGCGGATGTATATTGTGAAATAATGATTTTAAAAACCAAGTGATGAAATTGCCCACTTGTGTTAAATAATGAATGTTGCGAAAGGATAAAATTTCCTAAGTATTTGATCTTGCCATACTTAGATGCTTCGCAATGCTAATAAATTACCTAAGGATCGTTTTGTCGGACTTAGAAGATTCATAATATATAAAAGATTGTTTTGCATATGTACGTGTTTGTTATGTGCACAATAACGAATATGGAAATTGCAAAGGACAAGTCTGAATTATGAATATATATTAAAATAAAGCGCTATATAAATAAGTCAAGTTGCAACTGCGAATAAAAATATTTCATTAATAAACGCGCTATGTGAGACGCGTAAAATTACGAAAACGCAATATGTAATTGCGGATTATAGATTTACAATTCAAACAAGATATTTCAAATTTTAAGCGCTTTAATATCTTCAAAAGTAACACCTTAACGCCGGCTAAGCTCCTCCAGTGCCAGGATAGCGATCTTTCCAACCTCTTTTTTCGCTATTGTCAGCGCTTATTGTGCATCAAAGGTTGGGCATATTTCGCCGGCAATATCTGCGGGAAGTGGTTGAGTAAGATCTCTGAGCTTGCAGAGTAAATCATACCACTCACAACGGGTAGCGAGTTTAGCAGCTTGGGCATAAGCCTGAAATTTTTCGGTAACTGGCGCTGAATCCATTACCTTGTCACCAAGTTCAGGCAGATATTTGACAAGTTGAGAAAATTGTTGTTCCGCATATTCCGCTCTCTTTTTGAGCGTTACGTTTTCATTCGCAACTTTTTTCAGTTGTGCCTCAAGCTTCTGCGCTTTTTTGCGCTGAACGCCAGCAATTTTTACTTGTTTTTCATATTTGTCAAACATCTCGTTGAAATCTCAAAATTGTCAACGGTTGATGTTAAAGCGAAGGGGTACAAAATACTATTATTTTTATTACAAAATATGATACAAATTACACAAGTTTTAATTATTTATTTACAGATGGGATATACCTAAACCTTGCTACAACACTATAGGCAGTGTACCTAATCGTAGAGTAGTATAGTTTTTAGTAAGTCCGGTTCGTTCCACAGGGAGACGACTTATTTTACACTATATTTTTAAACAATTATATTTGTACAAAATATATATAATTATATATAGTAATAATATAAAAAGGGGGTTTACCGTTTAATGACCGGTTTGTCGATTTTAAAACTTTAGTCACAGTTAAAACCTAATGTAAAATATTAAAAATATAAATAACTTAATTTAAAGCATAAAGTAAATGACAATAATTAAAGTGCGTAAAATAAATAACAATATTTAAATGACAATAAATAAAATGACAGTAAATAAAAGTACGAGGAAATATAAAATAAAGGAATTATGCTTATTTAAACTTCCGTAATCATGATGTTTGACGTAATCACGGGTTAATTATCCTTTGTCTTGGATTATTCGATAGGTCTATTTGGTTTGTGTCCATAACAGTCCATCGGCCATAATTATAAAGTGCGAGTGTCCTCGTCAAATTATCCTTATATCCGAAGTCAAATATGTGACAACCCGAAAATTTCCAACCAAATTTAAACTTTAATCTTTATATGTTTCCGACACGATAAGCAATATTTGTTAAGTTAAATTTCAAGAATTTTAAACTATGTTCATACATTCATTCAACCTTGACCAAGTTCCAACGATTCACGAACCATTAAACGAATATGATTATATATGTATATGTGTATATATATTATAACTTGAAAAGTAAACAAAATATTAGATTAAATACTTTATATGATTGTATCTATTTCAAAATGTTTATCAATGGAATTAGAAGATAAGATCAAATGATTGAATTATCAGATATATTGAATTATGATTACAAGTCTTTGTTAAAATGCCCACGTTGATTTGAGTAATCTTTCCATTTTAACAATATTCGAAAAATGGTAAAGTGATTTATAAATAAGAACAAATTGTCAATCATTGAGAACTAGACAAAGGATGGTGGAAGATTGAATCTTATAAAGACTCGATTGATCTATTTAGTTTCAAACGTACAAAAAAAAAACGTTTTCAGTTTAAAAAGAACTTTATTATTAAAACGTATATAACTTTTATAAATATCTAGAACCACTTTTGACAACTCATTACTTAACTAGTATGATAAAGATAACGATATTTATATTTTATTTTATTAAATATATATAACGATTTAAATTAATATTATAAATATTTATAAGCGTATTATACGTACATAGTTTTATACTTTTACTATACTTAAACTTTACATTTACTTTATTTTTACTTTACTTTAAATTTAATAATTCACTTTAATAATTCATACTTTAATAATTCACTTTAATAATTCATACTTTAATAATTCACTTTAATAATTCACTTTAATAATTCATACTTTAATAATTCACTTTAATAATTCAAAAATCTATTATAAATAGAATTCAATAGGTTTCATTATTTCATAGAAACTTGAAAATAGTTTTCTCTAAACTCTCTCAATCGATTTACATATATATATATATATATATATATATATATATATATATATATATATATATATATATATATATATATATATATATATATATATATATATATATATTTACTCCTTATTATTTCAAGATATTATTAGTATACATAAAATATTACGACGGAGTGCTGTCCGAGTGATTTCGAAATTGTTTTTCGAGTAGGATAGGATTAAGGAAATTATGAGTTATAGCTATGGAGGTGATTGAGTATGGTTCATGGGTATGCTCGTGAGGTCAATATAGTGTTTATCATTTCTGTTGCGTCTACGTACTTTTCCTGCAATATTGAATCTCGATATTGATACGTGAGTACTCATAATTTAACTTTTACATACTAATAGTGTATCCCTGACTAGTGCTCGAGTATTTAGGATTATGCATGCTTGTACTTTTGATATTGTCCTTAGATAGGTTAGGTTGAATCTTGAATTAGTTACACTTGCGGTTGAGATAAGGTATAAGATATGCATGTCCTTGGAAAGCTAGCGAAAAATTAAGAACTTTTCTTTTAGATATCGAATGGTTTTGATGAACGGATTAGAAGTTATAATCAACTGAATTTTCGATATTTTTATTAAAAATGATTATTATTATCGTCGTTCTAGTTTTATCTTATTATTATCATTATTATTATCTTTATCAATAAAAGGGATTTATCATTAAAAATTGTTATTTTTTTTATTATTACTATCGTTATTATCGTTAAAGTTATAATTAGTATTATTATTATTATTATTATTATTATTATCCAATTATTATTATTATTATTAGTATTATTATTATTATTATCATCATTATTAATATATATATCATTATTTAAAAATGGTTATTGTTATTGTTATTATTATTATTACTATATTATCATTAAGATAATTATTAGTATTATCGTTAATAATGTTATAGTAACTATCATTATTAATATTAGTGTAATTAAAACAAATATTTGTAACACCTAATTATTTTGATTACTATTATTATCATTATTATGAACACGATATAAAAGACGATTAAAAGCTATTAACGAAACAATTTGGAAATAATGAGTAAGAGTATCATGATGAAATTAAAATTTTATAAGATACTAATTTAGATAAAATTATTGTTCTTATTATTTTTATCATTACTATTATTATTAAAAGTATCGTTAGTATTAAAACTATCATTTTAACAAAAATTATCATTTTAATAGAAATGTCATTGTTACTATAAAATATCATTATTATTATTATTTTAAATAGAATTATTATTTTAAAGATAATATTAAAAATTATTGTAAATATTAAAGTTATCAAAATTAGAATTATCGTTTTATCATAATGTCATCTTAGTAATTATAAATATTGATATTTTTATAATAATTATTATTATTACAAAATAATACAACTTTTACTTACTATCATTATAGATATTATTTTATCAAATAAATATGTGATACAAACATATTTTACTACGTGTAATAACTTACTTTAATAATACCTATCATATTATCTTTATGATATTAAATGAACCCTATAAATTTTATTACTTAATATATATAAAAGTATATTTTATTATATAAATTTAATATAAAATTTTATTTATCAATAAATATATTATATTATTTACTCTAATAAATCTTTTAAAAATATTTAAAAATATAAAACGGCGATATTTAAACTATATATTAATCATGTATAGATTTTTGGAAATTATTTTGAGTCAAATTTACTTTTGTTGACTTTTGCATATTAGTCTCGAGCATTAGGATTGTGGTACACTATGACTTGACCTAATTTGTTAGATAAATATTGACCAACACATAAATATATATAATTAATTTAGGTTCGTGAATCCGAGGCCAACCTTGCACTTGTTCAATGATGTTATATGTATTTTTACTACGAAATACAGTATGGTGAGTTTCATTTGCCTTTTTACCCTTTATATTTTTGGACTGAGAATACATGCGAAATTTTTATAAATGTTTTATGAAATAGACACATGTAATCGAAACTGCATTATATGTTTGAATGATCGAAGCCGAATATGCCCCTTTTAGCCTGGTAGCCTAAGAATTAGGGAACATCACTAATTTTGAGAATTAGTGCATGCCTAATTGACGCGAATCCTAAATATAGATCTATTGGGCCTAACAAACCCCATCCAAAGTACCGAATGCTTTAGTACTTCAAAATTTATATCATGTCCGAAGGAGGATCCCGGAATGATAGGGGATATTCTTATATGTATCTAGTTAATGTTGGTTACCAGTTGTTTACCATATGAATGATTATTTTTGTCTCTATGTATGGGACGTATATTTATGAGAACTGGAAATGAAATTCTTGTGGTCTATTAAAATGATAGAAATAAATGATTATGATAAACTAATGAACTCACCAACCTTTTTGGTTGACACTTTAAAGCATGTTTATTCTCAGGTGTTAAAGAAATCTTCCGCTGTGCATTTGCTCATTTTAAAGATATTACTTGGAGTCTTTCATAGCATATTTCGAAGACCGTTGCATTCGAGTCATTGAGTTCATCAAAGATTATTATTAAATCAATTTATAGTTGGATAGTGAATATTATGAAATGGTATGCATGCCTGTCAATTTTCGATGTAAAGAAAGTTTGTCTTTTAAAAACGAATGCAATTTTTGTAAAATGTATCATATAGAGGTCAAATACCTCGCAATGTAATCAACTATTGTGAATCGTTTATAATGTATATGAACGGGTCCTTTCAGTTGGTATCAGAGCGGTGGTCTTAGCGAACCAGGTCTGCATTAGTGTGTCTAACTGATAAGTCGATAGGATGCATTAGTGAGTCTGGACTTCGACCGTGTCTGCATGTCAAAAGTTTTGCTTATCATTTTGTATCGAAAATTAACTACTTATCATCCTCAGAAAATTACCTGCTTATCATTTTTAGTCTAAGACACGTCTTGCTGCATTGATTGCATGAATAGTGTATAGACAAAAATTTATATCTTAGCATATCTGCTAAATCATATCTTATCGTATCTGTTACTTTAAACTTTGCCTGACATATCCCGCAAAGTCCTCCGTAATCTACGAAATCTTTTGATCTATATATATATATATATATATATATATATATATATATATATATATATATATTCTATGTAATTAGAATACCATCCGTTAGCCAAAATCATTTCATATCAAAAAAAAAATCTTTATCCAATCGTACGAAATGGAATTCATCATCAGTTCAAGTCACTCAGATTCCGAAATAGAATCCCATTCAAGCTCCAAAAGCAGTGTGACCGGAATAGATCAATCAATCAATCATCACCTATTCTGGATGAATTGGGGATGAGTTCATAGCCTCCTCAATCATTGGAGACAAGAAGAAGGTGATCCCTTCCATCCACCACATTGCCCTCCTGACGAAGAACCTGAAGCACTTACCGGCGAACCTGTCCGAAACACCATTTTCTCACTCATTTCCAGAGTATCTTGTCACGATTATATATTACATCAAATTTTAGATTTTATTTATCCGCTCGTCCGAACCGAAAATCTTCCAGGTGTAATAGAAGAAGTCAACGAGCTTCGCGCTAGGGTAGTGGCTTTGGACAATATAGTGCAGAGATTACAAACACCAGCAGTAGCATCAGCAGCATAACTAGTACCACCATCATCAACGCCAACAGTACCATTACCACCTCCAACTACAACCGCGTCGTAAACCTCAACCTCACAATCTGTCCCACGAGCATCAACGTCATACGCACCATAGATACCAAGGAGTACCAACAACAATAACTGACGAAGTATTAATTCATAACTTCATTGGAGAAACATTCTGCGGCGATTATGTAATCTCTAAAGTCTTAGAGATTATCTAATCTAGCCCTAACCATAAATCAGTTAAGCGAACCAAAATGATAGAAGGAAGAGTAGAAACCCTGACAAAAATGGTGTGTGATTAACAAGATAAACTTGCTTTACCAACAGCATCAACAGTACCGTCAGCGTTACCAGCATCGTCAGTACAGTCAACATCCGAATCAACAACACCGATAACATTACAAACTCCGTCAGTTCAAGAATCACTGTGGACATCATTACGAATCAATAACGTGTATATTGTATCAACGTGTTATGAAGAATTAACTCATTCCCTCTGAAGAAATTATATGTATATTATATATATATATATATATATATATATATATATATATATATATATATATATATATATATATATATATATATATATATATATATATATATATATATATATATATATATATATATATATATATATATATATATATATATATATTTGAAATAAATCTTTCCGTGCTAAGCTATTGTGTATGAATCTTAACTACACGGTTAATTCATATTACAAATATGCAATAATGTACATCCTTCGGCCGCAACTTAACCCTCGTTAACTACAATCTCTGTCGCAATTCAACAAATTCTAATTCATAATAAATCAAGTATATATTTGATTTTACACTTTCATCATATGTACCCGAAACTTTTCAGATAACATTATTCGTACTTTGTGAAATTCACAAGAATTTCACGAACCGAACATCATACATCAACAAATAACGAAGTATTGATTCATAATTTCAATGTCATTAAAGAAATACTGCGTAAAAGTTATGTACTTTTTAAAGCCTTTAGGGATTATTCAATTCTAGTTTCAACCGTAAATCAAATGAGTTTAATTTAACATTAACTCATTAAATCTATGTTACATCTGAAGAAAATATACATATATATATTTTCATAAAGACTGTAATAAAATTCTTTTGTACAAAATATTAATTGTGAATTTTTTTTTAACGGGTAGGTAATACCCGAGAGATATATAAATTCACAATTAATATGTTACATTCTTCGAATCTGATTCAGCAAATCATCCATTATACTCCCTACTTTCACAACAATATACATTCTTTTATAGAAATCATAACAACCATACTCATTCAAAATTTAATTACATATTCTGATTTTGAAATCTCAAAATTTAACTTGAGATATGACCAAAATCATCACTCTTAGATCCTTACATCTTTCACAAGCTATATTTTGACTTCAAAACTGTGTTAGAACATCAAATGTATGTTAACGATTACAATCTGTGTTCAAACCCTTCGAAAATTTCTGAAGACACTTCGAATGATGAGCAATCAAGATGATGATCCAACCACATGTTACCCACAGTTATGTACCCGAAAAACTTTTGAAACCAAAGTAAAAGTTTAAAGAACGTATCTGCGTCAGATTCTTTGGCATTTATTAGTAAAAATAACTTTGCGACTCCTATTCAAAGTAGCCAGTTTTGTCACAGCTCCAGCAAGTCAACTTCGACTTTTCAGTCAGACTAACCTTATTATAACCTTGAGATATACACCATCGTTACCAGGGAACCTTTTACATTCCACCACATTATTAGCAGATGTACCAACAACTTCATTACCCTTTGACTTTAGCCTCTTCAAAAAGTCATTATAATTATTCATTGAAACCCCATCATTTACTCATTCGCATCTTGTAATGAGAATTGCCATACGAATCATTGGGAATTAGCAATCAGTATTTTGAAAACTCGCAGCATGTCTACGCCAACAGTCATATGTGTATATATAACGTCTATCTTCTGGACTTAATTTGAATGTGAAGTTTCTGAAAAACACTCCGAACTACGAATTGGTTCTCCGAAAATGGAAAAAAAAATGCTGATGAAGCAGCAAAACTATAAACGACTTTAAACGGTAAAAGCTGGATGATAATGATGAAGTGTGCTGGCAAAGAGCAGAAAAAGAGAAGTTTTGGAACTGGAAAACGGATTGAGCAAAGTAGGAAGGAGGCTGTGGTCAAATTACAAAGACTGAACCTGACTTCAAAGGATCCAAATGATTCAGTGCCTGCTGAAGTCATTAACGAATACCTGGCTCCTGACTCTAAACCCCTGCGGACAATATTCTTCATCATCCTCTGATATTAGAAATTCTAAAATATCATAATATCTTTCATTATAAATATCCTCCATATTTTTGAAGATATTTTCTTAATTTTTCTTATTTGAAATCATTTACCTCTTCGCGCTATCTGTATTACATCATAAAAGAAACTATTTTAGTTTTTAAATTCTGAAACATTCAAGTTTAAAACAGGAATATTTTGAAGTAGTGTTGGGAACTGAAGCATGAATTAGTATAATATAATGACACTTGATCAATGTGATTATATTACAGTAAGTCATGCTAAGTTTCTAAATGGAACGTGATGATTCACAGATCATAACATCATCATGTGCCATGTTCTATTTAACCTCTAAAATATCAAGAAAATATTTCTTGATGATTCGGCCTTTTCCAAGGTATTCTAGTAATTTGACAAGTCAAGATCGTGCCATCACAATTTTCTTCCTAGAACATTAACAATGTTCATTCCGAAATTCATATCTGTGAATTCTGGACCATTACAAGCGGTGCTTAATCGCAAGAAGAAGAAACGAAAGGACAAAACTCCGAAATAGAAATTGGGGTATAAATTACAGCAAATAAAATAGAGCATTAACTGTGAATGATAATGATTATAGAAGACAGAAGCAGAGACTTTGAAATATAAGGGAACATATAAAGCCCAACGACAAACCAGAAATTATAAACCATATATATCGATGCATATAGCAATATAAAGACACGGGAGAACTAGAAACACTATAAACCCAAGAGTATAGTAGAAGTAAATAGATTCTTCCGGCGGTAGATGAAAAATAAGAATGACCAATATGAAAGTTAGAAGTATATCGAGAATCAGAACTGGATGGAGCATATTGATGAATACTTTAAAATATGAGTTGAGGGGGAAAGAATAGAAGGTGATGAAACATGACTAGGAACTTAGAAATCAACAGATTTAACTCACACAATGGCAGAATAAGTGAATCAAACCCTCTAGTGAATAGGTTAAGTTTTTTTTGATTAATTTAGTCAAACCACAACTAAATCAAGTGTGATTAGATTAATACCTAGAGCTATTATTCACCACCTGGGTGATTTGGATTGAGAGAGAATCGGAGGAGCTCACTAGATCTGAGTATGTGTAACAAATGAGAGGCTTAACCTAAATTGAAGAACATAAGACTTTATATACCCCTGCTGTTGACTCACCCATACGATTCATTCATCACACGTACGAGTTGGCTTCATCAGCTGTACGGGTGATCACTCACTCGTGTCTTCTCATTTAGGTTGTAATTGTGACTTAGCTCAGCATCAACTGTGCGTATGAGCCTGCCAGTCATACTAGTGAGGCTTCACTCGCACGTCTGACTAAGTCTAACATAGTCAAACATCTAAATCTCGTTCTTGCAGTTCCTGTAACCACATACAAACACAGATAGGATAATAAAGAGCAATCATGGTGGCCTGTAAACTGTTGTACCTGCAATGGATGTGGGTAGACGTCTAGGGACTTGCATAAAATGCATCAACAGAAGGTGTGAGTTGTAAGGAAACGAAGGAGGTGAATTTATAATAAAATCTCTGACAGAACAATTAAAATGGACGATCGCATTTAAAGTGGATCCTAATTCCCTTGATTACCGGAGAGTCAAATCTTATTAAGAAGATTTTCTTCAAATCCCTTGAAATATGGGAATCAATCATATCTACGTCAAATGATAAGATGAATCTACACTTACTCATTTCACTCTTCTATGTTAGCTTCATTCGTACTCTTCATATAAATGGATTGTTTATCCAAATTATTCGCTGATGATAAAACTCTAATTTTCAGCCCGTATGCATCATGAAAACATACTTATTATCATTCACGACCTTTCCACTCAAATTTCGGGACGAAATTTCTTTAACGGGTAGGTACTGTGACAACCTGAAAATTCCCAACCGAATTTAAACTTTAATCTTTATATGTTTCTGACACGATAAGCAATATTTGTTAAGTTAAATTTCAAGAATATTAAACTATGTTCATACATTCATTCAACCTCGACCAAGTTCCAACGATTCACGAACCATTAAACGAATATGATTATATATGTATATGTGTATATATATTATAACTTGAAACGTAAACAAAATATTAGATTAAATACTTTATATGATTGTATTTGTTTCAAAATGTTTATCAATGGAATTAGAAGATAAGATCAAATAATTGAATTATCAGATATATAGAATTATGATTACAAGTCTCTGTTGAAAGGCCCACGTTGATTTGAGAAATCTTTCCATTTTAACAATATTCGAAAAATGGTAAAGTGATTTATAAATAAGAACAAATTATCAATCATTGAGAACTAGACAAAGGATAGTGGAAGATTGAATCTCATAAAGAATCGATTGATCTATTTAGTTTCAAACGTACAAAAAAACGTTTTCAGTTTAAAAAGAACTTTATTATTAAAACGTATATAACTTTTATAAATATCTAGAACCACTTTTTACAACTCAGTACTTAACTAGTATGATAAAGATAACGATATTTATATTTTATTTTATTAAATATATATAACGATTTAAATTAATATTATATATATTTATACGCGTATTATACGTACATGGTTTTATACTTTTACTATACTTAAACTTTAAATTTATTTTATTTTTACTTTACTTTAACTTTAATAATTCACTTTAATAATTCATACTTTAATAATTCACTTTAATAATTCATACTTTAATAATTCACTTTAATAATTCATACTTTAATAATTCACTTTAATAATTCATACTTTAATAATTCACTTTAATAATTCAAAAATCTATTATAAATAAAATTCAATAGGTTTTATTATTTCATAGAAACATAAAAATATTTTTCTCTAAACTCTCTCAATCGATTTACATATATATATTTACTTCGTGTTATTTCAAGATATTATTAGTATACATAAAATATTACGACGGAGTGCTGTCCGAGTGATTTCGAAATTGTTTTTTGAGTAGGATAGGATTAAGGAAATTATGGGTTATAGCTATGGAGGTGATTGAGTATGGTTCATGGGTATGCTCGTGATGTCAATATAGTGTTTATCATTTCCGTTGCGTCTACGTACCTTTTCTGCAATATTGAATCTCAATATTGATACGAGAGTACTCATAATTTAACTTTTACATACTAATAGTGTATCCCTGACTAGTGATCGAGTATTTAGGATTATGCATGCTTGTACTTTTGATATTGCCCTTAGACAGGTTAGGTTGAATCTTGAATTAGTTACACTTGCGGTTGAGATAAGATATAAGATATGCATGTCCTTGGAAAGCTAGTGAAAAATTAAGAACTTTTCCTTTAGATATCGAATGGTTTTGATGAATGGATTAGAAGTTATAATCAATTGAATTTTCAATATTTTTATTAAAAATGATTATTATTATCGTCGTTCTAGTTTTATCTTATTATTATCATTATTATTATCTTTATCAATAAAAGAGATTTATCATTAAAAATTGTTATTTTTTTATTATTATTACTATCGTTATTATCGTTAAAGTTATAATTAGTATTATTATTATTATTATCTAATTATTATTATTATTATTATTATTATTATTATTAGTATTATTATTATTATTATCATTATTAATATATATATCATTATTTAAAAATGGTTATTGTTATTGTTATTGTTATTATTATTATTACTATATTATCATTAAGATAATTATTAGTATTATCGTTAATAATGTTATAGTAACTATCATTATTAATATTAGTGTAATTAAAACAAATATTTGTAACACCTAATTATTTTGATTACTATTATTATCATTATTATGAACACGATATAAAAGACGATTAAAAGCTATTAACGAAACGATTTGGAAATAATGAGTAAGAGTATCATGATGAAATTAAAATATTATAAGATATTGATTTAGATAAAATTATCATTCTTATTATTTTTATCATTACTATTATTATTAAAAGTATCGTTAGTATTAAAACTATCATTTTAATAAAAATTATCATTTTAATAGAAATGTCATTGTTACTATAAAATATCATTATTATTATTATTTTAAATAGAATTATTATTTTAAAGATAATATTAAAAATTATCGTAAATATTAAAGTTATCAAAATTAGAATTATCGTTTTATCATAATGTCATCTTAGTAATTATAAATATTGATATTTTTATAATAATAACTATTATTACAAAATAATACAACTTTTACTTACTATCATTATAGATATTATTTTATCAAATAAATATGTGATACAAACATATTTTACTACGTGTAATAACTTACTTTAATAATACCTATCATATTATCTTTATGATATTAAATGAACCCTATAAATTTTATTAATTAATATATATAAAAGTATATTTTATTATATAAATTTAATATAAAATTTTATTTATTAATAAATAAATTATATTATTTACTCTAATAAATCTTTTAAAAATATTTAAAAATCTAAAACGACGATATTTAAACTATATATTAATCATGTATAGATTTTTGGAAATTATTTTGAGTCAAATTTACTTTTGTTGACTTTTTCATATTAGTCTCGAGCATTAGGATTGTGGTACACTATGACTTGACCTAATTTGTTAGACAAATATTGACCAACACATAAATATATATAATTAATTTAGGTTCGTGAATCCGAGGCCAACCTTGCACTTGTTCAATGACGTTATATGTATTTTTACTACGAAATACAGTATGGTGAGTTTCATTTGCCTTTTTACCCTTTATATTTTTGGGCTGAGAATACATGCGAAATTTTTTTTAAATGTTTTACGAAATAGACACAAGTAATCGAAACTGCATTATATGTTTGAATGATCGAAGCCGAATATGCCCCTTTTTGCTTGGTAGCCTAAGAATTAAGGAACATCACTAATTTTGAGAATTAGTGCACGCCTAATTGACGCGAATCCTAAATATAGATCTATTGGGCCTAACAAACCCCATCCAAAGTACCGGATGCTTTAGTACTTCAAAATTTATATCATGTCCGAAGGAGGATCCCGGAATGATAGGGGATATTCTTATATGTATCTAGTTAATGTCGGTTACCAGGTGTTCACCATATGAATGATTATTTTTGTCTCTATGCATGGGACGTATATTTATGAGAACTGGAAATGAAATTCTTGTGGTCTATTAAAATGATGGAAATAAATGATTATGATAAACTAATGAACTCACCAACCTTTTTGGTTGACACTTTAAAGCATGTTTATTCTCAGGTGTTAAAGAAATCTTCCGCTGTGCATTTGCTCATTTTAAAGATATTACTTGGAGTCTTTCATAGCATATTTCGAAGACCGTTGCATTCGAGTCATTGAGTTCATCAAAGATTATTATTAAATCAATTTATAGTTGGATAGTGAATATTATGAAATGGTATGCATGCCTGTTAATTTTCGATGTAAAGAAAGTTTGTCTTTTAAAAACGAATGCAATTTTTGTAAAATGTATCATATAGAGGTCAAATACCTCGCAATGTAATCAACTATTGTGAATCGTTTATAATGTATATGAACGGGTCCTTTCAAAATATTCCAACTAATTGGGGATTTAAACTATAATTACACCAATTTTCCTTGTATATAATTCACCCCTGTTTTAATAAGTCCATTGACTATTAATCCATTACCGTGTCTGGTTAAATGAACGATTATTAGTACTTATAAATATCCCGCCCATCGTGTCCGATCGAGTGTATGTGGTTATTTATAGGTACGTCCAATTGTAAATCTTTATATTAAATTAACGAACTATCATTCAGTTAAACAAATATAAAGCTCATTAATAGCCCATAGTCCAATTTCCACAATTGTCAGTATTTTGTCCAAACCCATATTATGGTCCAAAGTTCAATAACCCCGTCTTAATATTTAGTCCAACATCACGATTACTTCAGCTCAAATAAGCATAATAACAGTTTAGTTACGACACATTAATTTTAAAAAGGAGAACATAACTTACATTGAGTATTTATCGCGTAGCTTTACACAGACAGAACTTCGACTTTAACACCCGTAAAATAACCTTTACATAACCCAAACTAACCTAATATAAAACTAAACTAATATATATTATAAATATATATATAATATATATATTAAGATACATAGAGATATTTATATTGTGTAAAGAACTCGGCAAGAATTCGTTGCATTTATAGGACCTGGCCTGGAATTTTCATCCATGCGATCGCATGGAATTTCTGCCTTCTGGCCATGCTATCGCATGGCCACCCTGGATCCAGATGTTTTGCTTTGTTTCTAGCTTGTCGACATAATTTAATAAATATATATAATTTATATATAATTTATATAATTATATATATATTATATTATATTCTTGTGCATAGTAGACTTGTAATTTTAGGTCCGTTGCGTCACGCGTTGATAGTTGGCTCAGGTCCCGGTTCCAGATTTTCGAATGTCTTTTCGTACGCGTAGATATCTTGTACTTTGTGTTTTGCAATTTGTAATTTGCATAAAAAATTATTTTCCTTAACTCCCAAAATCCGTGCAAGTCTTTAACTCACTTTTTAGGACGCTTTTGAGTGCACTATGGCTTTAAAGACCCTTTTCCAGTTTTAGTGGCACTTTTTCTTCAATTCTTTAATCTTCGTGCTTCGTCTTCGCATTTATTTATTTAAACGATTACAACTTAAAAATAGAATAATTACAACTAAAAACTTTACATATTGGGATGATATTGCGACTAAATATATGTTCATTTGGAGCACTATCAAATATCCCCACACTTGAACGTTGCTTGTCCTCAAGCAATACAGAACTTGAAATTAAATCACACTTCACTCGAATCACTTTTTTATTCTCACACTTTATACATCAGTGATTTTGATACGGTGGTATAAACAATGATAGTAACGATGTGGTTTATGTGATGACCCGAAAATTTTCGATCAAATTTAAACTTTAATCCTTATATGGTTCCGACACGATAAGCAAAATTTGTAATGTTGAGTCTTGAAAGTTTTGAAATCTATATTCATGAAATCAATTAACCTATGACCATTCTCGACGATTCACGAACACTATAAATATAAATATTTATATGATTTCTTTGTAAACAAATATGTAAATACATATATAGATATAAATATAAATATAAGTGTATACCTAATATTTTAAATCAATAGAGTACACTTAAACAATGAGAATTAAAATTGTAAAATAACAATTAAAATAATTAAAATACTGTTATGATATATAGATATATAAATATGATGATGTAAAATATATATATATATATATACACACTTTATGAATATTAACTACTCAGTAAAAGTCATCACATAATATAATAATACATAAATAATAAATGATATCGTATTAAATTACAAGTTTGAATATAAGTGATATATTAGTATTATTATTAATAATTTCATTATGTTTATCATTGTTAATCTTCATAATAATAAATGTATTAGTAATATTATTACTTCTAAAATAAAATTTATATATATAACTTGAGTTGTGTTATTATATTATTAATGTTATTATTATCACTAATAATATTAATGTTATTATAACTAGTATTATTATTAGTTATTAATAAAATTAGTAATATTGTCATATCTGTATTATTATTGAAATTTATTTTGACATTATTATTATTATTATTAATATAATATTTAGTATTATTATTTGTATTTCGATAGCATTATTAATAAATTATGAGATATATTATTAGTATTAATATTTTATAACTTTATCAATAATAAAATTCATGAATTACATATATATATGTATAATACAGATATACATATATAAATGTATACATATACAGATTATATATATGTATATATATATATATATATATATAATTATAATTAAATATATAAATAAATACATAGAATTTGGCTTTCTGCTTCAAATCATTTTTTTTTAACTATGGAAGAATTGAATTCTGACCCTAATCTGTTACTAGTCTCTATCCAATTCAGTACAGCAAAAATTCGATTTTCAACAGATGGAGTTAAAATCAGTTTGAGGTCCCTTTCGCCTTTTTATTTTTTTTCTTTATCTGCGTACTATATGTCGACTCCAATTATGGCATAAAATGATTGGTTCCAGCTGTAAACGAACCCAATTGACTTACATTATCAATTATCATTTACCAGTATCTCCTACAGTCGAATATCAATTAAAATTCAAACAGAAAACGAAGGAGCTCAGCAACCTGCCTTGTTCTTGGGTGATTTTTCAAAGAATGCTATTTCTAAACAGATTTTAAAATCTAAAAATGCCATCTTACTAGGATTTTTTTACTACAACTACCTGTAAAAGCTCAGTTTCAAATCCATCCAAACGAGATTCAATTTTAGATTCAAAGCTTGATTTCAAAAAGTCAACAAAAGTGTTCATAGAGAAATTTGTAAATGTTTTGATGTTTTAAATTGATTTGACGACCCAGAAAGTTTATATAACCAATTTAGAACCGATTTGGTGTTATAAGTTTTGCCTAAAACCCATTTAAACTTCGAACTTGAATTGGAGTTCATATCGAGCCTAAGGTTGCTGTACAGCGAGTTTTATTAACTTTTTTTTTTACTTTTTGATATTTTAATTAATATACTAAACCTCTAAATGATCTGTATTATTTTCAAACCTTAATTCCAACATTAATTTCGTTAGATTGATTTTATTTTGGTGTATCTGGTCGACTAACTTGAGTTGAAGAAGATGAAATATGAAATAAGTTTGTTACGGGTTAAATAAGTTTTATGGTATGCATACCTGTCAACTTTTGATGAAATGAAAGGTTGTCTTTTAAAAGCGAATGCAATGTTTGTAAAATGTATCATATAGAGGTCAAATACCTCGCGATGTAATCAAATGTAATGTTCTCGTCCATATGGATTTGGTCGGGGCATCACAGGTGGTATCAAAGAGTAGTGAAGTTGCTGGTACATTTACAGTTAATGTGATAGGATATAAACAGTTCTCCGGTAACGAAGGCGAAAAGACAACGTATATATCAAGGTTATAATAAGGTTGTTTCGCACAAAAAATTGAAGTTGACTTGATGAAGCTGTGACAAAATTGGCTAATTTGGAAAGAGATCGCAAAGTTATTCATTAATACCCTATCATATACTCATCCGCGTTATGTAACGAGAATTGCCATACCAATTACCGGGAATCAATAATCAGTATTTCGAATCTTGCAACGTTTTTACATCAACAGTGTCATAACCCGACCTTAACCATAAGGACGAATACAATAACATATGATTTCTTCGCGAGGTATTGACCTCTATATGCGATATTTTTCAAAAACTGCATTCGTTTTTACAATACAAACCATAGCTTTTATTACAAATACAAGGTTTAAACAACTTAATAATGATTATCGTTTAGCGATAATCTTAGACTTACAAACTTTACATGTGATAATAACAATACGACCTCCAACATATTTTACATTACAGATCCTCCGATATGCAGTTTTATTTTTGACACAAATATGCATACTCAAGATCTTGCTTAAATTCAACATGTTGCAGCGGAAGCTCTTAGTTATCACCTGAGAATAAACATGCTTAAAACGTCAATATAAAGTTGGTGAGATATAGGTTTAAAGCCGGCAGTGTTATGAATATAGACCACAAGAATTCATATATAAATGTTTTAATAAAAATATTCTAAGTTGTTGAGCACTTGATAACCATACTTAACATTTAATCAACGTCGCATATTCCCTTTATTATGAAATCTTACTACACCGTACCAAGTGTAGTCACCGAAATGAAGTACTGTGCAACCGTTGAATACTGGTCGTCCAGTCCGGTTGGGGTTGTCAGGCCCGATAGATCTATCAACAGGATTCGCGTTTACAATACCTCATGTGAATAGTAGTTACCAAGTTACAGGGAAGTATGCCAGTGGTACAACTCAACGTAGAATATATATTTTTAATCACTTGTGTCCATAACGTAAATCATAAAATGCATGTATTCTCATCCCGAAATATTTAGAGTTTAAAAGTGGGACTATATACTCACTTTTGTCTTGAAGGTATTTAACTCGACTTGGTCTCCGATAGATATCACGAACCTAACCATATATATAATATATCAACATATTTTCTTTTCAAGTAATCGTTACATATATATATATATATATATATATATATATATATATATATATATATATATATATATATATATATATATATATATATATATATACTTTTAATACTTTTAATATTTTCTTAGTCCGTAGTTAGCAGTCCGATGTTAGTGGTCCACAATTAGTTGCTTAAATAAAATAAATAAAGACCCCATCGTATTCGTGTTGATCAGAATTAATCTTGACCCATGGTACCATGTTGTCAAATGACGTGTTGCGTACATAAAGTACCGTGTTGTCAAATGACGTGTTGCGTACAATCATGAGGTCTTATGATTAATCTTCTCGTGTTGTTTACGGGTGGTCCTGAAATATATAAAATAAAATCATAAGTAAATATATATTAAATATTATGTTAATTAGCCAAGATATGATTAATCCGATTTTGTCATAATATGATATATTATAGGTCTTGAAATGTTTTTTTAAAAATCAAATTAGAAGGATCTATTTAGTTTGCGAACAAGTTTGAAATCACTCAAACTATGTTCTTGTTGTTAAAATTTTATAACACAAAATAAGATAGCTATATAAATATGAATCGAATAAGGTTATGAATAAGGTTACTACCTCAAGTTACTTGGACAAAGCTACTGGAAAAGGTAAGAAAAATCTTGGAATCAAAAGAGTGGTGGAGTGGGATTGAAAGATTGGAAGTAATCTCCTTGAAATCGGATGACTATATTGATACGTTTTTGAGTAGGTAGATGAAGAGAGATTAGGGAGTGAATTAACTTGAAAGAAAATTGGAAATGAAATTGTATGTGTGTGTGTGTGCAAAATAACATGATTATGGGATGGATATATAGGAGATTTAGTTTGTTTTCTTGCACAAAAGTCACACATGAGGTTAAATGGCTGCTTCCCACATGTAACATCATGTCTAGTGGCTGATCATTGAAGTTTATTGTTGGTATATACCAATAGTAAATATGTATAGAAGCTGGGTATGATACGGTTACATATACCCTAGATATACTTGTAGAAATTTTGAGGAATCGGAACGAGAATTCAAATATGGACGGGTTTATAACTGTAAAAAGAGGCTCAAAACTGGGCTTTTATTTTTGGGTCAAACCGGGCCAAAATAAAATTTTAAGACATTTTTAATAAAGTAATGTTAGCCCAAAAAAAAAAAATTTCCAAGCTGACCTGGCAGCTCGACCCCAGCCAGGGGCTCTGCCCCTTGGACCCCGCTTATCGGGGGCGCTGCCCCCGAACCCCCGTCATAATCAAGATAAGTTCAAACAAGTGTGCACTCCACACTTCCCCAAACTTGTTCGATATTTATCAAGATTATTTTGGTTACAAATTAATCCCATGACACTTAAATCATATTGGTGACATAGATCACCAACACATTATAGATTGTAAGTATATATGTCAAAGAACGTTACATATAGTTATCGTTTTGAAAACTTAAGTTTGTGGTCTCAAAGTATACTTATAACTCATTGTTGTTAGTTCACAATGAAATGTTAAACCATCCTTAAATCATGTTAAATATGTATAGATATGTACATATACATAATCGTATAATTATCGTGTGTTATATAGTTCGTGATACCATCGGTCAAATTAGACGGTCAAACGTTGTGTGAAACTCTTTTCAAAAACATAAGTCTCAACAGTTTGGATTGCTTATCATGTTGGTAAGGTTTATTTTATGTAAATATTAATCTCATAAGTATAAAACGATCGGAAAATCCGGGTCGTTACAGACAGTTATAAGTATACGTATAATCCTTACCTCTTAGAATTATGATCTTCCATTCTGAAAATTTGAAAAGCACCTAGTCTATGAATCAATACTCCAAATTTTGAGGAAGCTGAATGAAGCAGCAGAAACCGCAGACAACCGTAAACGACCTTAACCGTAGAAAGTTTGATGATAAACAATGGAGTATTGGAAACACTCAATAGAAAATTTAGTACCGAAAAGCGGATTATGCGAAACTATGAAGGAAGCCGTGGACAAATCATAAATAATAAGTTTGACTTCAAAGAATCCAAATGATTCAATGCCTGTTGAAGTCTTTAGCGAATATCTTGCTCCTTATTCTAAACCCTTGCGGACAATAGTTTCCATCATCCTCTGATCTTAGATATTCAAAGATATCATCGTATATTTCATTACAAATATCCTCCATATTTCTGAAGATATTCTCATAACTATTCTTATCTGAAATCAATAATCTCTTCATGCTATCAGTGTTACATCATATAGAAACTGTTAGTTTCTATATTTTGTAAACCGTCAAGTTTAAATTATGAATGTTTTTGAAGTAATTTTGGGAGCTGAAGCATGAGTTAGTATAATATAATGACACTTGATCAACGTGATTATATTACAGTAAGTCATGCTGAGTTTCTAATGGAACGTGATGATTCACAGATTATAATGTCATCATGTGCCATGTTACATGACTCTTTCATTCTGCTTAACTTCTGAACATATCAAGAAAGTATATTCTTGATAGTTCTATTCTCAGTAATTCTGGTAATTTGACAAATCAAATCGTGCTATTACGTTCTTTCTTGTTTAGAACATTAAGCTCATTCGAAACTCCACACCTATGAATTCTAGACCATTACTTGCAAAAAGAAAACAAAAGCATGAAGCTCTGAAATAGAAATTGGGATATAAATCGCAGCAAATAGGAGAGAGCATTAACTGTGGATGACAATGATTAGGGGAGACAAAAGCAGGGACATCGAAATATAATAAAAGATATAAAATCCAACAACCACTCAGAAATTATAAACCGTATATATCAATGCATATAGCAATATAAAGACACGAGAGGTCTAGAAACACTATAAACCCAAGAGTATAATAGAAGTAAATAGATTCTTCTGGTGGTAGATGAAAGAGAAGAATGACAGATATGAAAGTTAAGAGTATATCAAGGATCAGAATGGGATGGAGCATATTGATAAATGTTTTAAAGTATGAATTGATGAGAAAGAATAGAAGATATGAGATATAGGAAATGAGGAAAAGAAGGGGGTAGATTTATAGTGAAATATCCGACAGAGCAATCGAAACAGATTATCGCATTTAATCAAAGAAGATCCTGATTTCCTTAATCGCCGAAGAACCAAATCTTATTACGAAGATTTTCTTTAAATCCCTTGAATTCCGGAAGTCAATCATAACTACGTCATCGGTTAAAGCAAATATACATTTACTCATTTCACTCTCTTACGATAACTTCACTTATACTCTTCGCGTAATCAAATTGTTTTATCTATATTACTCGATGATGATAAAACTCTATTTATCAAATCATATTCGTCATGAAAACATTTTCATTGTTAGCCATGATGACCTCACTCAAATTTCGGGAGGAAATTTCTTTAACGGGTAGGTACTGTGATGACCCAGAAATTTCCGATCAAATTTAAACTTTAATCTTAATATGTTTCCGACACGATAAGCAAAATCTGTAATGATTTTGTCTCTAAAATTTTAATCTGTTTTCATGTAATCAATTACCCTTCGATTATTCCCGACGATTCACGAGCAATTGTTTGTAAATAATATATAAATATAAATATAAGAGTATATATAATAATTGAATCATAAAACTCACATTAATCAATTGAAATTAAAAAGTAAAATAATAAATAAAATAGTGAAGTTATCATTAAAATAAATATATATAAATATATATATATGATTTATATTAATCATTATTTGAATAGGTATAAAATATATGACATTAAATAAATGTTATCATACAATATAATATTACATAGTTATTAAACTGTAATATTAATATATTACGAATATCATTATAGTATTATATTATTATTACTATTAATATTAAGAATTATAATATGAAATTGGTTATATGTAATTCTTATATTATCATTACTCTTAGTATTAATATTAATAGGAATATTAATATCATTATATTTTTATTTTAATATAATATATATAATTGATATATATTTAATTTGTTATATCTTTATTATTTTAAATAATAGAAAATTTATAATTTTAGTATTATTATTCTTAATATTGTTACAAAAATGATTATAACCAATTTCATTAAAATCTTTATTTTTGTGATTTATTATTGTTACTCTAAATATTATTATTATTATTATTATCATTTTATTTAGATTATTAATATAATTATAAATATTAATTAGTAACAATAATTGGATAAATCATACGTACGATTTCTTTTGAATCAGAATCAATTTAACATCTCCATCATACTGTTTTTGATTTTGTTTCCATCTCTAATCCGTTACCTATCTCTTTCAATTCGTACTAAGTTGTTGAATTTAACAAAATTATTTTACTTCCTGATCTAATAATGGATGGTCGACAAATTGGGCTATAAACCAAATGAGTACTAGTCATTATCATTCAATTAACCCTCTCCAATATCAATTACCATTTTTCATTACAAAAATTCGTGAAGATTAAAACCCAGAAACTTGTAAACAGGCCGTTTACCCTGTTTTTGTATCAATTAATCAAAAGCTTGATTTCAAATGAATTTTAAAAATGTAAAAATGCAGTTAGGTTAGGAATTAGCTATTTAATCTTTCTTCAAAATCCCACTTCCCAATTCTTTAAAACAGAGACGAATTTTTGAGTCAAAAGTTAGTTTTAAAAAGTCAAATGAGTTGTTCTTGATAAAAATTCGAGTTCGTTTAAATGATTTATGTTAAATTGAAGGTCCGGAAAGATTTCAAGAACAATTTAAAACCTTTTTGATTCAGTAAATATGGTCTATAACAGTCTCTAATTTCGAAACTAGATTTGAGTTTATGTTATTTATTTTTTTCGACTGTAATATTTTTCTTTTATGTGTTTTAATTGTTTCAATCACCTCAAACTAATACTTCTATTTCGTTTGGAAATTCTTAAAATTAGTTAAGTAAGTTGTGCTTGATAGGATTGATCCCTGGTCTGGTTGATCGTTTGTTGAAGATGAAGATAACAGAAATAAAACGGGATATATAAAATTGGTTTCGGTATTATAACAGAAAAATGAATTTGTTCAGATGGATTGAGGTGTTGTTGGGGCAGCGGGAGGTCGCTGGTTCGAGTCCTGTCTCGGGCAGTTTTACTCTTTTTAATGTTACAAAGGTATAACTTTATATTATTAGGATTTCTATTATTATTATTATTATTATTATTATTATTATTATTATTATTATTATTATTATTATTATTATTATTATTATTATTATTATTATTATTATTATTATTATTATTATTATTATTATTATTATTATTATTATTATTATTATTATTATGGTTATTATTAGGTTAATTATTATTATTAACCATTGTAACATGATTATTAATATGGTCAATATTGTTATCATTATTACTATCACTAAGTATTATTAGTATTATTATTAATATCATAATACAAATTATTATTATCGATAGTATTACTCATAAAATTATTATTGATTTTTAAAATTTTAATGTTACTATCTTTATGATAAAAGGGTTTATTATTATTATCATTATAAAAATATTACAAATTAATATCATCTTCGTAAATATTAGTAGTAGTATATTTCTGTAAATAATAGGAACGTTAATATTAACATAAGTACCAATATTGTATTATTATATGAATTATTATTATGTAATTACTAAAATCAATATTATAACTATCATTACTAGTAGAATTAATACTTTTCACAAATATTATTGTTAATATCACTATTATTATCACTAATAGAGTTATTATTAACATTACTACCTTTACTAATAATATTAAGTATTAACACTGTTATAAATTTTGCCATTTCTAAGATTATGATAATACTACTAATATTACTATTTTTAACAAACAAATAATATATACATATATAAAAATATATTTAATACATATAACGTAACGAAAAGTAATATATTATATAACAAAATAAATATATGAAACATATATATATTATTAATATAAAAAGTATATAACTAATAAATTTATATATATATATATATATATATATATATATATATATATATATATATATATATATATATATATATATATATATATATATATATATATTGTTCGATTACAACTATGTATATTAATAAATATACAAATGATATAGGTTCGTGAATCCGAGGCCAACCCTGCATTGTTCAATATAGTCATATGTATTTTTACTACAAAATTCATTAGGTGAGTTTCATTTGCCTTTTTACCCTTTATATTTTTGGGCTGAGAATATATGCGCAATTTTCATAAATGCTTTACGAAATAGACACAAGTAATCGAAACTACATTATATGGTTGAATTAGCGAAATCGAATATGCCCCTTTTTATTAAGTCTGGTAATCGAAGAATTAGGGAACATACACCCTAATTGACGCGAACTCTAAAGGTAGATCTATCGGGCCCAACAAGCCCCATCCAAAGTACCGAATGCTTTAGTACTTTGAAATTTATATCATGTCCGAAGGAGGATCCCGGAATGATGGGGATATTCTTATATGCATATTGTGAATGTCGGTTATCAGGTGTTCAATCCATATGAATGATATTTTTGTCTCTATGCATGGGACGTATGTTTATGAGAAATGGAAATATGAAATCTTGTGGTCTATTAAAATTATGAAATGATTATTTAGGTTAAACTAATGAACTCACCAAACAACCATAACCTTTATTTTATCAATAAAGGTTTTAAAAACATTACGTAGATTATCAAATAATGATAATCTTAGATATACTGTTTACACACGACCATTACATAATGGTTTACAATAGAAATATATTACATCGACATATGTTTCTTGAATGCAGTTTTTACACAATATCATACAAACATGGACTACAAATCGCGTCCTTATTTTAGTATGCAATAGCGGAAGCTCTTAGTATTCACCTGAGAATAAACATGCTTTAAACGTCAACAAAAATGTTGATGAGTTATAGGTTTAACCTATATATATCAAATCGTAACAATAGACCACAAGATTTCATATTTCAATATACATCCCATACATAGAGATAAAAATCATTCATATGGTGAACACCTGGTAACCGACATTAACAAGATGCATATATAAGAATATCCTCATCATCCCGGGACACCCTTCGGATATGATATAAATTTCGAAGTACTAAAGCATCCGGTACTTTAGATGGGGTTTGTTAGGCCAAATAGATCTATCTTTAGGATTCACGTCAATTAGGGTGTCTGTTCCCTAATTCTTAGATTACCAGACTTAATAAAAAGGGGCATATTCTATTTCGATAATTCAACCATAGAATGTAGTTTCACGTACTTATGTCTATTTTGTAAATCATTTATAAAACCTGCATGTATTCTCATCCCAAAAATATTAGATTTTAAAAGTGGGACTATAACTCACTTTCACAGATATTTCCTTCCTCGAAAATAAGACTTGGCCACGGATCGATTCACGAACCTATACAAATATGTACATATATATCAAAGTATGATCAAAATATAATTACAACCATTTTTATTATGTTTTAAAGATTTGAGTGTATTAAGTCAGCTGTCCTCGTTAGTAACCTACAACTAGTTGTCCATAGTTAGATGTACAGAAATAAATCGATATATATTATCTTGAATCAATCCACGACCCAGTGTATACACGTTTCAGGCTAGATCACAACTCAAAGTATATATATATTTTGGAATCAACCTCAACCCTGTATAGCTAACTCCAACATTACTGCATATAGAGTGTCTATGGTTGTTCCAAATAATATATATACATGGGTCGATATGATATGTCAAAACATTTGTATACGTGTCTATGGTATCCCAAGATTACATAATATATTAGAATACATGTATAATACAATATAAGTTAGTTAGGATATGATTTGTATAGATTTGTTAAACATTTCCCGTAGCTAAAAAGATCAAAAATATCCAATCTTGTTTTACCCACAACTTCTTCATTTTAAATCCGTTTTGAGGGAATCAAATTGCTATGGTTTCATATTGAACTCTAATTTAAGAATCCAAATAGAAAAAGTATACGTGTTCAAGTCAGATTTTTGCTAGGACAAGGAGAAGAAACCAAAAAAAATAAAGGCAGACAAGGAAAATTTAACAGAATCGTACGAATTATGGACTTTGTTAACCAACTTGTTTATATCAGATTTGGATTCCTAATAGATCAGTAATATAGATAGGTTACAAATATTTAGTAATATTATTACAGTAAATAATAACACATTTAATACTAAATAATAATAGGATTAGTATTAATAATTAAAATAATACTAGTAATAAGGGTGATATCAATATATATATATATATATATATATATATATATATATATATATATATATATATATATATATATATATATATATATATATATATATATATATATATATATATATATATATATATATATATATATATATATCTGAATTTAGTATTTGTTTATATTTTTATGTATATTTGAATATATAACAGTATTTATATATCTGTATTTATCTTTATTTATATTTCTCTTATATTTATATATTTATATATTTATGTTTATAGATTATGATTAATCTTTTAATAATTATCATAATAATATCCGTAAAGTTTTTAACTAGTAGCAATACAAGTATAATATTAATATTACTACTGATGATAATGATAATAATTATTATGAAATATATATAACTCCAATATTATTTATAGCAATAATACTAATATATATATATTAGTATTAATATTTATTTTAATATTTAATAATAATGAAGTAATAATAATATTAACATAAAAATTACAATTTTTAACTTGTAATTTCATCTAATATTCTAATCGTACATATTATTACTTATGTAACATTTACTAAATATATTTTATATACTATATAATGTGATGACCCGGGAATTTCCGACCAAATTTAAACTTAATCTTTATATGTTTTCGACACGATAAGCAAAGTCTGTAATATTGAATCTCGAAAATTTTGAAATTTATATTCATGTAATCAATTACCCTTCGACCATTCCTGACGATTCATGAACAACTATTTATAAATAGATGTGTATGTATATATAAATAATAATTGAAAGTATAATTTGAAATATTAAATGTTGTTGTTATGAAATATGATATTATAATAATTAATATTTAAAAATATATTTATATATAAACAAAAGTATATTAAAAATAAATATTAAATAATTGTAATACTCGTTTGATGTTTCGATCGTTATTAAGCAAGTTAAATTCGAACTTATGTGATTATAAAATAAACGGCAATCCGAAAATGAGTTAGATAAGTTTTAGGCTTATTAAAAAATATATTTAGGAGCTAGTTAATAAATTTCAACAATTTTCATATTTTACCCAGGAAGGGGAGTGGACAGGTAGTTAATTTTTCTTTAATAACTAATGATTGAATTTTATACTGTAATGAGTAAAATAAATAAATAGATCCAATCTAAAAATATGGGATTTTGATTTTATATTTTTATCCGTTACTGTTTAAACAACGAGGCACGAAATACTAACCCTAATAAAACTATTTGTCGGTAGCATAAACCAAACTTCACTGTATCTATTTGAAATTATGATTGAATTACTGTTTAATTTTTTTGTTTTTCTTTTCCCTTCATTCGATTATTATAACTGAGTATATATCCATACCTATATTTGCGGTACCTAATTCATATTCACACAAACACCTCACTTGTCTTTTTCTTTTCTTTTCCTGACTTGATTACACAAATATTGAGTGGAGATTTTTGTCAATGTTTCTTGTTTCCTATCAACATCACCACCATCCTACTCAATGAATATATGTATTACAGTACATATGCATATATGCAAGAAAAACATACATCAAAATCAAACACAAGATCACATTTAAGAGTATTATTTCTTCTTCCATTCTTCACCGTCAATCATTTAAACCGCTCAAGAACTCACCATAAACAACCGGTGCAATTTCTATCTTTCCATTTCTTCTATATTTTCGTGAACCACTATTTTCATACTTCTGTTTCTGTTTCGAGCATCACACAATCACCATCCATGTTGAAACTATTACATGATCACCATAATACACCTTGCAGCTCGACTTTCTGTTTTCTTTCAATTGCTAACCATCACCAACTACTACCTTTACTTCTATTTCTGTCCAACACCATGGCCATCACTTTTCTCAACAATCATCACCACACGTCACCCTATAAACAACGACCACCACCTTCCTTCTTCCGTTACCACCTTTGAAACACCAACACCATTATTACTTAACTGCAGCGATAGTTTCTTGGAGGTGATGGGCGGAGTATATATAAAGGGGAATTGGAACACTAGAAAAACCTCGTTTGATTTTATTACTTAAACCTACTTCTCTTTAATCATTGATAAATGTGGTTGTTTCCTTTTTTTATTTTTTTTACACCGACAATCACAAAACAAAAGTATCCCCACTTGAGTAGTTGAGTTAATAAAAGTTATAATATGATGAGTGGATAATGACATGTTGCAGTCACAAATTTCTAAACACAAAGATAGTGAGCCGTGTTTTTTTTTTTCTTCTTGATTTGAACCGAGAATTCAATGTGTATTGGGCCGTTGCTTTTCTGTTTCTGTCGGGCCAAAAACAATAGAAATTTGTTGGGCCGAAATATATCAAAAACTCTGTTGGGCTGCCATGTTGGACCGATACTTGCTGTTGGGCCGAGGTTCCATATTTCTGTGAGAGGGGATGTTTATATTTTTTTTTGGGACGTGAAGTATAATAGAGGTGGTGGTAAGATGAGAGAAAATGGAAATTGAAATAATGCGGGTTATATAAATTTAATGATGTAATTACAACCGAAAGAAACAGATAGCATGGCGGTTAAGAGTGTTTGCGTGTAACGAGAGGTTTTGGGTTCGAGCCCCGTCATGGGCAAATCTTTTTATAAAAGCATTTTTCAAAGGGTATAATCTCTTATTTTTATTTCCATTATTATTATTATTATTATTATTATTATTATTATTATTATTATTATTATTATTATTATTATTATTATTAGTGTATCCCTGACTAGTGCTCGAGTATATATGATTGCCATTAGATAGGTTATGTTGAATCCTGAATTAGTTACATATGCAGTTAAGATAAGGTATAACATATGCATGTCGTTGGAAATCTACCCAAAAACTATAAACTTTTCATTTAGATATTGAATGAATTTGATGAACGGATTAGAAGTTATTGTCAATTGAATTTTTGTATTATAATTAAAAATAATTATTATTATCGTCGTTAATATCGTCGTTCTAATTTTTATCCTATTATTATTATTATTATTATTATTATTATTATTATTATTATTATTATTATTATTATTATTATTATTATTATTATTATTATTATTATTATTATTATTATTATTATTATTATTATTATTATTATTGTTATTATAATTATCAATAAAAAGTATTATCATTAAACATTGTTATTTTTATTACTATCGTTACTATCATTAAAGTTATAGTTAGTATTATTATTATTATCACTAAAATAGTCATTAGTATTATCATTATCATAAAATTTATTATTACCAGTATTATTATAATTAAAACTAATATTAGTAACACTTAATTATTATGATTACTATTATTATCATTAAAAAGAACGCGATATAAAAGACGATTTGAAAGTTATTAACAAATTGACTAGGAAATAATGAGTATGAGTATCATGATGAAATTTAAAGATGTTGATTTAGATAAAATTATCATTTTTATCACTATTATTGTTAAAAGAATTATTATTAATATTAAAAATATCATCTTTACAAAAATTATTATTTTAATAAGAATTATCATATTGTTATAACACCATTTTCATAAATAAAAATATTGTTATTGTTATTAGTAGAATAATAATAATTATTAATACAAAATAATACAATTTTTACTTATTATTATTATCAATGTTATTTTATCAAATAAATATATAATACAAATAATATATTTACCTTACTAAAACCTATTACAATATTTTTATGATATTAAATAAACTTTATTACTTAAGATAAATAAAATTTTATTATTATATAAAATTTTATTAATAAATGAATTATATTATTTATTCTATTAAATCTTTTAAAAATATTTAAATACAAAACGACGATATCTAAACGATATAATAATCATGTATAAATTATGGAAATCATTTTTAGTCAAACTGACTTTTGTTAACTTTTGCATATTAGTCTCGAGCATTAGGATTGTGGTACACTATGACTTGGCCTAATTTATTAGACAAATATTGACAAACACATAAATATATATATAATTACTATAGGTTCGTGAATCCGAGGCCAACCCTATACTTGTTCAATGTCGTTCTATGTATTTTTACTACAAAATACATTAGGTGAGTTTCATTTGCTCCCTTTTACTCATTACATTTTTGGGCTGAGAATACATGCACTGTTTTAATAACTGTTTTACAATATTTATATGCGTGAGTTTCATTTGCCTTTTTACCCTTTATATTTTTGGGCTGAGAATACATGCGCTACTTTTATAAATGTTTTACGAAATAGACACAAGTAAGCGAAACTACATTCTATGGTTGGATTATCGAATCGAATATGCCCCTTTTTATTAAGTCTGGTAATCTAAGAATTAGGGAACAGACACCCTAATTGACGCGAACTCTAAAGATAGATCTATCGGGCCCAACAAGCCCCATCCAAAGTACCGGATGCTTTAGTACTTCAAAATTTATGTCATGTCCGAAGGAGGATCCCGGAATGATGGGGATATTCTTATATACATATTGTGAATGTCGGTTACCAGGTGTTCAATCCATATGAATGATATTTTTGTCTCTATGCATGGGACGTATGTTTATGAGAAATGGAAATATGAAATCTTGTGGTCTATTAAAATTATGAAATGATTATTTATGTTAAACTAATGAACTCACCAACCTTTTGGTTGACACTTTAAAGCATGTTTATTCTCAGGTATGAAAGAAAACTTCCGCTGTGCATTTGTTCATTTAAGAGACATTACTTAGAGTCATTCATGACATATTTCAAAAGACGTTGCATTCGAGTCGTCGAGTTCATCAAGATTATTATTAAGTCAATTATAGTTAGATATATTATGAAATGGTATGCATATCGTCAACTTTCGATGTAAGGAAGTTTGTCTTTTCAAAACGAATGCAATGTTTGTAAAATGTATCATATAGAGGTCAAGTACCTCGCGATTGTAACCAACTATTGTGAATCGTTTGTAATCGATGTAGACTTTGTCCAGATGGATTAGGATGGGTCCTTTCAGTTGGTATCAGAGCGGTAGTCTTAGTGAACCGGGTCTGCATTAGTGTGTCTAACTAATAAGTCGTTAGGATACATTAGTGAGTCTGGACTTCGACCGTGTCTGCATGTCAAAAGTTTTGCTTATCATTTTTGTCGGAAATCATTTGCTTATCATCCTTAGTAAATTACATACTTATTATTCTTAGTCTAGACACATCTTATTGCATTGACTGCATGAATAGTGTATAGACAAAATTCATATCATAGCGTATCAGTTATAGTTACCTTTGCCTGACAGCTTCCGTAGATTCCTCCGTAACTTATGGGATTTTAGTATTATATATGCATATGTAAATCATGTATTGCAGGATACTAATCTATATCCTATAATCTATTTCTTATCTAAAATCCTTCATCTGATCGTACGAGATGAATCCCTCAACTAATTCGAGTCCCTCGGATTCCGAAAACTATTCCGATAGTTATCCCGACAGTTATTCCGAATGGATAGTCATCTAAGCTCCGGAAGCAACATCATCAGAATGAATCAACCAATCATCCATCCCCAATTCATCTGATGGATTCGTACTCGACTTAATCAATGGAGACGCGCAGAAGGCGATCCCTTCCACTAACTGAAATCACCTTTTGGCGAAGAACCTGAAGCACTTACCGGCGAACTTGTTCGTAACACCATTTTCACCCTCATTTCCCGAATATCTCGCCACGACTATATCATAACTCAGATTCTAAACCTTATTCATCCGCTCGTTTCGACCGACAATCGTCCCGGAATAATATAAGAAGTCAACGAACTTCGCGCTCGAGTAATCAATTTGGAGAACATGGTGCAAAACTTACCAGCTCCAGCAACATCACCGACACCAACAGTACCATCAGTAACATCATCTGTATCATCAACAATCTTTGCCTCAATATCACATTCTGTACCACGAGCATAATCATCATTCTACGTATCGTTCTATCTATTTTATCTTCGTTCGACATGGCAATTATGTAATCTCTAATGTTTTATAGATAATGTATCTTAGTTCTAACGGTAAATCAAATGAGATTAATACTATATTAACTCATTAAATCTATAATTACATCTGAAGAAAATATATATTTAAGTATGTTTTCATAAAGATTGTAATTAAAAATTCTTTTGTACAAACTGTTAATGGTGAAAATATTTTAACGGGTAGGTAATACCCGAGGAATATTTAGATTTCACATTAATAAATTACACTGTACATTCTTCGAATCTGATTCAACAATCATTTACTATCCTACTTACATTCACCGATATACGTACCCGTTCACCGCAGAATAACCATTTTTATTCAATTTCATATTCGGATTTTGACTTTTCAGAATCCAACAAGTGGCATAATGAAGAAAACATATGCCAAAATAAAATTAGTTAGAAACAGACTAATTAACTATGAGAAATTGTGTTAAGAATCCACGCTAACTGTTCCTAGCTAATTGTTCCTAGGTAACTGATTACATTTTATTTATCGCAATTTACATTCTCGCAATTTTAATTATCGTCATTTAATTTCTGTTATTTACTTTACGCACTTTATTTATCGTTATTTAATTTCTGTTATTTATTTTTACGCACTTTAAGTATCGGGACACGTATACAAAGTTTTGACATATCATATCGACCCATCTATATATATTATTTGGAATAACCATGGACACTCTATATGCAGTAATGCGGGAGTTAGCTATACAGGGTTGAGGTTATTCTACAATCATATATATAGCTTGAGTTGTGATCGAGTCTGAGACATGTACACGGGTCACGATACGTATAAATTAATTCGAATATTATATAGTAAACTATATATAAATTATTATTTGTACACTGCTAACTGTGGACTATCAACATTGGACAATTAAAATGAATTAAAAATATTGATTATAACATATGAAACCAAACATTTCTTCAAGTTTGCCACTTGATTTCATCTTAAACCCCATTTGTATCTTGACGATTACAATCTGCGTTCAAACTTTTCGTAATTCTTGAAAACACCTCAATCGAGAGGATGAATCAACCACACTTCATCTACGGAAGGAAAGGGTTATGCATATAGTTATGCACCTGAAAAACTCTCGGCAACTGAGTAAAAGTTTAACGCGTAGCCGCGTCAGATCCTTAGGCATTTATTAGCAAAAATAATTTTGCGATCCCTTTTCAAAGTAGCCAATTTTGTCACAGCTCCAGCAAGTCAACTTCGACTTTTCATTTGAAGTAACCTTACTATAATCCTGATATATATACGATTACCCTTTTGATACTGGAGAATTCTTTTATATTCCACCATATTACCAGCAGACATACCAGCAACCTCGTTGCTTCTTGGTTTAAATCCCTCCGATAAATCATTATATTTCTTCATTGAAACCCTATCATATACTCATCCGCATCTTGTAACGAGAACTGCCATACCAATTATCGGGAATCAGTTATCAGTACTTTAAAAACTCACAGCATATCTACATCAACAGTTATATGTATCCATATAACATTTATCTCTTAGAACTATGATCTTTCATTCTGAAATTCTAAAAAGCACTAAGTCTACAAATTAATACTCTGAATGTTGAAAAAGCTGAATGAAGCAGCAGAAACAGTAGACAACTGTAAACGACCTTAATCATCGGAAGTTTGATGATAAAAAAAAATAGTATGTTGGAAAAGCTCATAAAAGTTGGAACTGGAAAACAGATCGAGCTAACCATAAAGGAAACCAAGGAGAAATACAAGTAACATACCCTAAATTCATAGAACCCAGATAAATCTAGATCCGTTGAAATCTTTAGAGAATATCTTGCTCCGAAGTCATGTTAAAATCTTGCAGAAAATCTTTCTCCATCAACCATCGAATTTAGAAATTCCAAAATATCATCATCAATATCTTCGATATTTCTGCGGATATTTTCATGAATATTCTCGTCCGAAATTATATACCTCTTCGTGCTTCCTGTGTATCATTATAATGGAAACATTCAATAGAAAATTTAGTACCGAAAAGCAAATTATGCGAAACTATGAAGAAAGCCGTGGACAAATCACAAAGAATAAGTTTGACTTCAAAGAATCCGAATGATTCAATGTCTGTTAAGGTCTTTAGTGAATATCTTGCTCATTACTCTAAACCCTTGCAGACAATAGTTTCTATCATCCTCTAATCTTAGATATTCCTAGATATTATCGTATCTTTCATTATAAATATCCTCGATATTTCTGAATATATTTTCATAACTATTCTTATCTGAAATCATTAATCTCTTCGTACTATCAGTGTTACATCATATAGAAACTGTTAGTTTCTATATTCTGTAAACTTTTGAGCTTAAAAATATGAATGTTATTGAAGTAATGTGGAGAACTGATGCATGAGTTAGTATAATATAATGACACTTGATCAACGTGATTATATTACAGTAAGTCATGCTGAGTTTCTAATGAAACATGATGATTCACAGATCATAACGTCATCATGTGCCATGTTACACGACTCGTTCATTCTACTTCACCTCCGAACATATCAAAAAAATATATTCTTGATAGTTCTATTCTCAGTGATTCTAATAATTTGACAAATCAAACCGTGCTATCACATTCCTTCCTGCTTAGAATATTATAATCATTCGAAACTTTATATCTACAAATTCTGGACCATTTTTCGCTTGACTTGAAGTCGAAAAGAGAAAACAAAAGCATAGAGCTTTGAAATATAAGGGAGAATATAAAGCCCGATAACAACACATAAATTACAAACTGTGTATATCAATGATTATAGCAACATAAAGACACGGAAGGATTAAAAGCACTATCACCCCAAGGTAATAGTAGAAGTAAATAGATTCTTCTGGTGGAAGATTGAAAAGAAGGAGGACAGAAATGATAATTAGGAAAATATCAAGGAATAGAACTGGATTAAGCATTTTCACAATCCTTTGGATGTACGAACTAAGAAAGAAAGCATTGGAATGGTGAAAATAATGGAACGGAAGAAGATCATTTATAATGGAAATACCTGACAGAGCAATCGAGATAAATGATCGCATTTAATTAAAAAGATCTTAATTTCCATAAATCCCGAAGAATCAGATCTTATAGATTTCATAGATATTCTTTTAAATTCCTTGAATTCCGGAATTCCATTATGACTAGTCAAAAGTTATGATGAAACATGTCTTTCTCATTTCACTAGTTGGTGATAGCTTCACTCGTACTCTTTGAGTAATCGAATTATCTTATCCATATTACTCAACAGTAATAAAATTCTATTTATCAGCTCATATTCGTCAGGAAAACATAATTATTGCTAGCCATGACGACCTCACTCAAATTTTGGGACGAAATTTCTTTAACGGGTAGGTACTGTGATGACCCGGGAATTTTCGACCAAATTTAAACTTAATCTTTATATGTTTCCGACACGATAAGCAAAGTCTGTAATATTGAATCTCGAAAATTTTGAAATTTATATTCATGTAATCAATTACCCTTCGACCATTTCTGACGATTCACGAACAACTATTTGTAAATAGATATGTGTATATATATATAAATAATAATTGAAAGTATAATTTAAAATATTAAATGTTGTTGTTATGAAATATGATATTATAATAATTAATATTTAAAAATATATTTATATATAAACAAAAGTATATTAAAAATAAATATTAAATAATTGTAATACTCGTTTGATGTTTCGATCGTTATTAAGCAAGTTAAATTCGAACTTATGTGATTATAAAATAAACGGCAATCCGAAAATGAGTTAGATAAGTTTTAGGCTTATTAAAAAATATATTTAGGAGCTAGTTAATAAATTTCAACAATTTTCATATTTTACCCAGGAAGGGGAGTGGACAGGGAGTTAATTTTTCTTTAATAACTAATGATTGAATTTTATACTATAATGAGTAAAATAAATAAATAGATCCAATCTAAAAATATGGGATTTTTATTTTATATTTTTATCCGTTACTGTTTAAACAACGAGGCACGAAATACTAACCCTAATAAAACTATTTGTCGGTAGCATAAACCAAACTTCACTGTATCTATTTGAAATTATGATTGAATTACTGTTTAATTTTTTTGTTTTTCTTTTCCCTTCATTCGATTATTATAACTGAGTATATATCCATACCTATATTTGCGGTACCTAATTCATATTCACACAAACACCTCACTTGTCTTTTTCTTTTCTTTTCCTGACTTGATTACACAAATATTGAGTGGAGATTTTTGTCAATGTTTCTTGTTTCCTATCAACATCACCACCATCCTACTTAATGAATATATGTATTACAGTACATATGCATATATGCAAGAAAAACATACATCAAAATCAAACACAAGATCACATTTAAGAGTATTATTTCTTCTTCCATTCTTCACCGTCAATCATTTAAACCGCTCAAGAACTCACTATAAACAACCGGTGCAATTTCTATCTTTCCATTTCTTCTATATTTTCGTGAACCACTATTTTCATACTTCTGTTTCTGTTTCGAGCATCACACAATCACCATCCATGTTGAAACTATTACATGATCACCATAATACACCTTGCAGCTCGACTTTCTGTTTTCTTTCAATTGCTAACCATCACCAACTACTACCTTTACTTCTGTTTCTGTCCAACACCATGGCCATCACTTTTCTCAACAATCATCACCACACGTCACCCTATAAACAACGACCACCACCTTCCTTCTTCCGTCACCACCTTTGAAACACCAACACCATTATTACTTAACTGCAGCGATAGTTTCTTGGAGGTGATGGGCGGAGTATATATAAAGGGGAATTGGAACACTAGAAAAACCTTGTTTGATTTTATTACTTAAACCTACTTCTCTTTAATCATTGATAAATGTGGTTGTTTCCTTTTTCTATTTTTTTTACACCGACAATCACAAAACAAAAGTATCCCCACTTGAGTAGTTGAGTTAATAAAAGTTATAATATGATGAGTGGATAATGACATGTTGCAGTCACAAATTTCTAAACACAAAGATAGTGAGCCATTTTTTTTTTCTTCTTGATTTAAACCGAGAATTCAATGTGTATTGGGCCGTTGCTTTTCTGTTTCTGTCGGGCCAAAAACAATAGAAATTTGTTGGGCCGAAATATATCAAAAACTCTGTTGGGCTACCATGTTGGACCGATACTTGCTGTTGGGCCGAGGTTCCATATTTCTGTGAGAGGGGATGTTTATATTTTTTTTTTGGGACGTGAAGTATAATAGAGGTGGTGGTAAGATGAGAGAAAATGGAAATTGAAATAATGCCGGTTATATAAATTTAATGATGTAATTACAACCGAAAGAAACAGATAGCATGGCGGTTAAGAGTGTTTGCGTGTAACGAGAGGTTTTGGGTTCGAGCCCCGTCATGGGCAAATCTTTTTATAAAAGCATTTTTCAAAGGGTATAATCTCTTATTTTTATTTCCATTATTATTATTATTATTATTATTATTATTATTATTATTATTATTATTATTATTATTATTATTATTATTATTATTATTATTAGTGTATCCCTGACTAGTGCTCGAGTATATATGATTGCCATTAGATAGGTTATGTTGAATCCTGAATTAGTTACATATGCAGTTAAGATAAGGTATAACATATGCATGTCGTTGGAAATCTACCGAAAAACTATAAACTTTTCATTTAGATATTGAATGAATTTGATGAACGGATTAGAAATTATTGTCAATTGAATTTTTGTATTATAATTAAAAATAATTATTATTATCGTCATTAATATCGTCGTTCTAATTTTTATCCTATTATTATTATTATTATTATTATTATTATTATTATTATTATTATTATTATTATTATTATTATTATTATTATTATTGTTATTATTATTATTATTGTTATTATTATTATTATTATTATTATTATTATTATTATTATTATTATTATTATTATTATTATTATTATTATTATTATTGTTATTATTATTATCAATAAAAAGTATTATCATTAAACATTGTTATTTTTATTACTATCGTTACTATCATTAAAGTTATAGTTAGTATTATTATTATTATCACTAAAATAGTCATTAGTATTATCATTATCATAAAATTTATTATTACCAGTATTATTATAATTAAAACTAATATTAGTAACACTTAATTATTATGATTACTATTATTATCATTAAAAAGAACGTGATATAAAAGACGATTTGAAAGTTATTAACAAATTGACTAGGAAATAATGAGTATGAGTATCATGATGAAATTTAAAGATGTTGATTTAGATAAAATTATCATTTTTATCACTATTATTGTTAAAAGAATTATTATTAATATTAAAAATATCATCTTTACAAAAATTATTATTTTAATAAGAATTATCATATTGTTATAACACCATTTTCATAAATAAAAATATTGTTATTGTTATTAGTAGAATAATAATAATTATTAATACAAAATAATACAATTTTTACTTATTATTATTATCAATGTTATTTTATCAAATAAATATATAATACAAATAATATATTTACCTTATTAAAACCTATTACAATATTTTTATGATATTAAATAAACTTTATTACTTAAGATAAATAAAAGTATATTATTATATAAAATTTTATTAATAAATGAATTATATTATTTATTCTATTAAATCTTTTAAAAATATTTAAATACAAAACGACGATATCTAAACGATATAATAATCATGTATAAATTATGGAAATCATTTTTAGTCAAACTGACTTTTGTTAACTTTTTCATATTAGTCTCGAGCATTAGGATTGTGGTACACTATGACTTGGCCTAATTTATTAGACAAATATTGACAAACACATAAATATATATATAATTACTATAAGTTCGTGAATCCGAGGCCAACCCTATACTTGTTCAATGTCGTTCTATGTATTTTTACTACAAAATACATTAGGTGAGTTTCATTTGCTCCCTTTTACTCATTACATTTTTGGGCTGAGAATACATGCACTGTTTTAATAACTGTTTTACAATATTTATATGCGTGAGTTTCATTTGCCTTTTTACCCTTTATATTTTTGGGCTGAGAATACATGCGCTACTTTTATAAATGTTTTACGAAATAGACACAAGTAATCGAAACTACATTCTATGGTTGGATTATCGAATCGAATATGCCCCTTTTTATTAAGTCTGGTAATCTAAGAATTAGGGAACAGACACCCTAATTGACGCGAACTCTAAAGATAGATCTATCGGGCCCAACAAGCCCCATCCAAAGTACCAGATGCTTTAGTACTTCAAAATTTATATCATGTCCGAAGGAGGATCCCGGAATGATGGGGATATTCTTATATACATATTGTGAATGTCGGTTACCAGGTGTTCAATCCATATGAATGATATTTTTGTCTCTATGCATGGGACGTAAGTTTATGAGAAATGGAAATATGAAATCTTGTGGTCTATTAAAATTATGAAATGATTATTTATGTTAAAATAATGAACTCACCAACCTTTTGGTTGACACTTTAAAGCATGTTTATTCTCAGGTATGAAAGAAATCTTCCATTGTGCATTAGTTCATTTAAGAGACATTACTTAGAGTCATTCATGACATATTTCAAAAGACGTTGCATTCTAGTCGTCGAGTTCATCAAGATTATTATTAAGTCAATTATAGTTAGATATATTATGAAATGGTATGCATATCGTCAACTTTCGATGTAAGGAAGTTTGTCTTTTCAAAACGAATGCAATGTTTGTAAAATGTATCATATAGAGGTCAAGTACCTCGCGATTGTAACCAACTATTGTGAATCGTTTGTAATCGATGTGGACTTTGTCCGGATGGATTAGGACGGGTCCTTTCATATAATAACACATACAGATATTTGATACAATTTAATATATTTCAATGTACATACAATCCATAATTATGGATGGAAATCATATATACATATATATTTTATTTTAATAACAACATTATTATCTTGTATTTTATTTTACTTAATTAGTTTCAGCAACTAGATTGTATACTATTATTTTAAATTATTATTTTTATTTACTTATGTATATATATATATATATATATATATATATATATATATATACATACATATTTATTTACAAAATGGCCAAGAGTTTGATGATAAAGAATGGAGTGTTGGGAACGCTCGATAGAAAATTTGGTATTGAAAAATGGATTGAGCTAACCGTGAAGGAGACCAAGGACAAATATAAGGACCAAACCCTATATTTAAAGAATCCAGTTAATTCTGGATCCGATGAAATCTTTAGAGAATATCTTGCTCCGAGGTCATGTTAAAATCTTGCGGACAAAATTTTTCTTCATCAACCTTCGAACTTAGAAATTCCAAAATATCATCATAAATATCTTCGATATTTTCGAAGATATTTTCATAGCTATTCTTATCTGAAATCATCTATTTCTTCGCAATATCTGCGTTACAACATAAAAGAAACTATTTTAGTTTCTAAATTCTGAAACCTTAGAGTTTAAAATATGAATGTTTTGAAGTAGTGTTGGGAACTGAAGCATGAGTTAGTATAATATAATGACACTTGATCAACGTGATTATATTACAGTAATTCATGTTGAGTTTCTAATGGAACGTGATGATTCACAGAACATACCATAATCATGTGCCATTTACACGACTCTTACATTCTAACCAATCTCCAAACATATTAAGAACATATCTTCTTAATAGTTCTATCTTTCCGGATATTCTGGTAATTTGCCAAATCAAAATCGTGCCATTACGATTTCCTTCTTAGAACATTAACTATGTTCATCCAAAACTTCATACCTATGAATTCTGGACCATTATTTGCTTGACTCGAAGTCGGGAAGAGGAGGCAAAAGTATGGAACTCTTGAATATAAAAGAAAATATAAAGCTCGACAATAACACATAAATTACAAACCATGTATTTCAATACATATTGCAACGTAAAGACACGGGAGAATTAAAAACATTATAATCCCAAGGAAATAATAGAAGTGATTAGATTCTTCTGGCGGCAGATGAAAGAGAAGAATGACAGATATGAAAGTTAAAAGTATATCAAGAATCAGAACGGGATGGAGCATATTGGTGAATACTTTAAAGTATGAGTTAAGGGAGGAAGGATAGAAGATGTGAGTTGTAAGGTAACGAAGGGGGTGGATTTATAGTAAAAATATCCGACAGAGCAATCAAAACGGATGATCGCATTTAAAGCGGATCTTAAATTTCCTTAATTTTTGAAGAATCAAATCTTATTACTCGGATCTTCCCCAAATCTCTTAAAATCTGGAAATCAATCCTATCTACGTCAAAAGATATGACGAATCTGCATATATTCATTTCACTCTTTTGCAATAGTTCATTCGTACTTTTTGAATAATCGAATTGTTTTATTTATATATATCAATGTTGATAAAACTCTAAATCTCAACTCGTATATGTCATGAAAACATATTTATTGTTAACCATGACCATCTCACTCAAATTTTGGGACGCAATATCTTTAACGGGTAGGTACTGTGATGACTCAGAAGTTTCCGATCAAATTTAAACTTTAATCCTTATATGGTTCCAACACGATAAGCAAAATCTGTAATGTTGAGTCTCGAAAGTTTTGAAATCTATATTCATGAAATCAATTAACCTATGACCATTCCCGACGATTCATGAACACTATAAATATAAATATTTATATGATTTCTTTGTAAATAAATATGTAAATACATATATAGATATAAATATAAATATAAGTGTATACCTAATATTTTAAATCAACAAAGTACACTTAAACAATGAGAATTAAAAATGTAAAATAACAATTAGAATAATTAAAATACTGTTATGATATATAGATATATAAATATGATGATATAAAATATATATATATATATATATATATATATATATATATATATATATATATATATATATATATATATATATATATATATATATATATATATATATATACACACACACTTTATGAATATTAACTACTCAGTAAAAGTCATCACATAATATAATAATACATAAATAATAAATGATATCGTATTAAATTACAAGTTTGAATATAAGTGATATATTAGTATTATTATTAATAATTTCATCATGTTTATCATTGTTAATCTTCATAATAATAAATGTATTAGTAATATTATTACTTCTAAAATAAAATGTATATATATAACTTGAGTTGTGTTATTATATTATTAATGTTATTATTATCACTAATAATATTAATGTTATTATAACTAGTATTATTATTAGTTATTAATAAAATTAGTAATATTGTCATATCTGCATTATTATTGAAATTTATTTTGACATTATTATTATTATTATTATTAATATAATATTTAGTATTATTATTTGTATTTCGATAGCATTATTAATAAATTATGAGTTATATTATTAGTATTAATATTTTATAACTTTATCAATAATAAAATTCATGAATTACATATATATACGTATAATACAGATATACATATATAAATGTATACATATACAGATTATATATATGTATATATATAGATATATATATATATATATATAGATATATATAATTATGATTAAATATATAAATAAATACATAGAATTTGGCTTTCTGCTTCAAATCATTTTTTTTTTTAACTATGGAAGAATTGAATTCTGACCCTAATCTGTTACTAGTCTTTATCCAATTCAGTACAGCAAAAATTCGATTTTCAACAGATGGAGTTAAAATCAGTTTGAGGTCCCTTTCGCCTTTTTATTTTTTTCTTTATCTGCGTACTATATGTCGACTCCAATTATGGCATAAAACGATTGGTTCCAGCTGTAAATGAACCCAATTGACTTACATTATCAATTATCATTTACCAGTATCTCCTTCAGTCGAATATCAATTGAAATTCAAACAGAAAACGAAGGAGCTCAGCAACCTGCCTTGTTCTTGGGTGATTTTTCAAAGAACGCTATTTCTAAACAGATTTTAAAATCTAAAAATGCCATCTTACTAGGATTCTTTTACTACAACTACCTGTAAAAGCTCAGTTTCAAATCCATCCAAACGAGATTCAATTTTAGAGTCAAAGCTTGATTTCAAAAAGTCAACAAAAGTGTTCATAGCAAAATTTGTAAATGTTTTGATGTTTTGAATTGATTTGACCACCCAGAAAGTTTATATAACCAATTTAGAACCAATTTGGTGTTATAAGTTTTGTCTAAAACCCATTTAAACTTCGAACTTGAATTGGAGTTCATATCGAGCCTAAGGTTGCTGTACAGCGAGTTTTATTTTTTTTTTTTTTTACTTTTTGATATTTTAATTAATATACTAAACCTCTAAATGATCTGTATTATTTTCAAACCTTAATTCCAACATTAATTTCGTTAGATTGATTTTATTTTGGTGTATCTGGTCGACTAACTTGAGTTGAAGAAGATGAAATATGAAATAAGTTTGTTACGGGTTAAATAAGTTTTATGGTATGCATACCTGTCAACTTTTGATGAAATGAAAGGTTGTCTTTTAAAAGCGAATGCAATATTTGTAAAATGTATCATATAGAGGTCAAATACCTCGCGATGTAATCAAATGTAATGTTCTCGTCCATATGGAGTTGGTCGGGGCATCACAGGTGGTATCAAAGAGTAGTGAAGTTACTGGTACGTTTACTGTTAATGTGGTGGGATATAAACAGTTCTCCGGTAACGAAGGCGAAAAGACAACATATATATCAAGGTTATAATAAGGTTGTTTCGCACGAAAAATTGAAGTTGACTTGATGAAGCTGTGTCAAAATTGGCTAATTTGGAAAGAGATCGCAAAGTTATTCATTAATACCCTATCATATACTCATCCGCGTTATGTAACAAGAATTGCAATACCAATTACCGGGAATCAGTAATCAGTATTTCGAATCTCGCAACGTTTTTACATCAACAGTTATAAGTATACGTATAATCCTTACCTCTTAGAATTATGATCTTCCATTCTGAAAATTAGAAAAGCACCTAGTCTACGAATCAATACTCCAAATTTTGAGGAAGCTGAATGAAGCAGCAGAAACCGTAGACAACCGTAAACGACCTTAATCGTAGAAAGTTTGATGATAAAGCATGGAGTATTGGAAACACTCAATAGAAAATTTAGTACCGAAAAGCGGATTATGCGAAACTATGAAGGAAGCCGTGGACAAATCACAAATAATAAGTTTGACTTCAAAGAATCCAAATGATTCAATGCCTGTTGAAGTCTTTAGCTAATATCTTGCTCCTTACTCTAAACCCTTGCGGACAATAGTTTCCATCATCCTCTGATCTTAGATATTTGATAATGCTAAAAACTAACATATATTTCATAGCATTATTCCTCAAGAAAGATAAGCTTTTAGTTGCAATTGTTCTATTTACAAGTGATATTCGTTTAAATAATAAAAGGTGAAGACAAAAGACAGATTCGACCAATTGAAGACGCAAAGGTCCAAAAAGCTCAAAAGTACAAAATACAATCAAAGTGATTCCAATTATTGATAAGAAACGTCTCAAAATTACAAGATTACAAGATTCAAATCGCAAAGTACAAGATATTAAATTGTACGCAAGGACGTTCGAAAATCCGGAACCGGGACCAGAGTCAAATCTCAACGCTCGACGCAACAGACTAAAAATTACAAGTTAACTATGTATATAAATATAATATAATATATAATTAATTCTTAAAATTAATATATATATTATAATATATTTATAATTCGTCGGTAAAAAAAGAGCCAAAGCTGGGTGAGCTGTAAAAACAAACTTCGCGACTCGCGGAGTTTGAAGAAGGAAAGGGCCGCGAGTCGCGGAGATCACCTGGACTCAATTCCCTATAAAAGCCAGCGCAGTTCGACGTAAAAATATATCCATAAAATCTCTCCTTCTCTATATGTAAACGTAATATATATATATATATATATATATATATATATATTATATATATATATATATATATATATATATATATATATATATATATATATATATATATATATATATATATTAATTTTAATTTTAATTTTAATTTTAATTCTAATTCTAATTCTAATAATAAGGGTATGTTAGCGAATGTTGTAAGGGTGTAAGTTGAAATTCTGTCCGTGTAACGCTACGCTATTTGTAATCATTGTAAGTTATGTTCAACCTTTTTACATTAATGTCTCGTAGCTAAGTTATTATTATGCTTATTTAAAACGAAGTAATCATGATGTTGGGCTAATTACTAAAATTGGGTAATTGGGCTTTGTACCATAATTGGGGTTTGAACAAAAGAACGACACTTGTGGAAATTAGACTATGGACTATTAATGGGCTTTATATTTGTTTAACTAAATGATAGTTTGTTAATTTTAATATAAAGATTTACAATTGGACGTCCCTATAAATAACCATATACACTCAATCGGACACGATGGGCGGGGTATTTATATGTACGAATAATCGTTCATTTAACCGGACACGGGAATGAATTAATAGTCACTAGAATTATTAAAACAGGGGTGAAATTATGTACAAGGACACTTGGCATAATTGTTAACAAAGTATTAAAACCTTGGGTTACACGCAGTCGATAACCTGGTGTAATTATTAAACAAAGTAATAAAACCTTGTTACAGTTTAAGTCCCCAATTAGTTGGAATATTTAACTTCGGGTATAAGGATAATTTGACGAGGACACTCGCACTTTATATTTATGACTGATGGACTGTTTTGGACAAAAACCAGACGGACATATTAAATAATCCAGGACAAAGGACAATTAACCCATGGGCATAAAACTAAAATCAACACGTCAAACATCATGATTACGGAAGTTTAAATAAGCATAATTCTTTTATTTCATATTTAATTTCCTTTATTTTATATTTAATTGCACTTCTAATTATCGCACTTTTATTTATTGTTATTGTATTTAATTGCACTTTTAATTATCGCAAGTTTATTTTATCACACTTTTATTTATCGCAATTTCATTATTGTTATTTACTTTACGCTTTAAATTAAGTCTTGTATTTATTTTTAATATTTTACATTTGGTTTTAACTGCGACTAAAGTTTTAAAAATCGAAAAACCGGTCATTAAACGGTAAAAACCCCCCTTTATAATAATAATATTACTTATTTGTATTTTTATAAAATAAAACTTATATAGCGTTAAGCTTTGTTTAAAGATTTTCTCTGTGGAACGAACCGGACTTACTAAAAACTACACTACTGTACGATTAAGTACACCGCCTATAAGTGTTGTAGCAAGGTTTAAGTATATCCATTCTATAAATAAATAAATATCTTGTGTAAAATTGTATCGTATTTAATAGTATTTCGTTGTAAAATTTAAGCTATTTTATATACACCTCGCATAAACATCAAGTATTTTTGGTGCCGCTGCTGGGGAACAATCTAACTTAAAAAGCCGGAAGCGCAACGCTAATATATAAAAAAAAGATTTTTATTTTTAGTTTACTTTTATAAAAATACGCTTTTGTAAAAATACGTTTTAAATTTTCGAAAACATAAAAAAAAGAAAAACAAAAATATAAATATTTTTAAGAGTTTGTTAAATATTTAAGTTTTATAAAGTTTCATTATTTTCATTTTTAAAAAAATATAAGTTTTATTTAAATATTTTGTTTTTATTAAAACATAAAATCAAAAATCAAAAAAAAAAAATAAATATATATAAATCTAGTTTTAAGATTTTTATTTATAAAATTATAAAGTATCTTTATTTCTATTTTATTTTTTAAAGATAAGTCTTATTTAAATTATATAAATATTTTATTTAAATTAAAAACAGAAAAATAAAAAAATATATATATATAAATAAATAAAAAAACCGAAACCTGTCAAACGAAGCAACCTGATCTGAAATTTGAAACCTCGCGACTCACGGAGTTTTCCAGCTTCGGGCACCGCAACTCGCGGAGCCGTCTGACACGGGTACACAGGAGCCCTAATCAGTCATTAATTACGGGTTTTTATTTTTATTATTTAAATTTAACCATAATTAGGTTTAATTATTTTAATTAATTTAGTTTAGTTTATTTATTATTTTGTATTTTTAGTTAAATAAGTTTAATTAAAGTTTAAAATTAATAGTTTTATAAAATAAATAATATAAAAATAATATTTTTATAAAAATTGCAATTTTTACAACTTTTAGTATATTTTTATATTTTGTTTCTTTTTAATTATTTTAGCGTAATATTTGTGTTTTTCGCTCATATTTAGTTTTAATCCACAGTTTTTGCCGTAGCTTATTTTTAATTTCTAGATTTTTAGGCTTTGCCGTAAAATCCCTTAAGTACTTTTTCTTTAGACTAAGATTTAGGTGCTTTAGAATTTTGCGACGCCTATCTAAGTTTTAGTACCTTTTTAAGATAGTGCCATTTGGGATATAGTTTTACTTGTAAGCTTTAATATTTTTAGACGCCTTTTACCTATGTATCAATTATCTTTCCAATTAGTAATCTCAATTTGCGATTTTAATTTTAAGTTAGTAATAGTAATAAGGTTAGGTTAGTCGAGTTTTTTTTTAAGTTTTATAAGTCACACTTTTTCTTTTATTTTTCGACGCCTTTTCTTTTTCGACCTTTTTCGACGCGCTCTTTTTCTTTCTTATTTCTCGCTATTCTAGTTTTAGGACATAGATTTTTATTCTACTTCTTATCTAAATTTCTTAAAATTACGAAAATTTATTTAAGTGGTTAAATTGATAGACATCAAAATTTTCTGGTTCGTAGTAATAGTTGGATTTGTACGTGGACCGGGTTATTGGAGCCAAACAGTACTCAATTATATTGAGACCAAACGAATCCTGCCCCTCTGCTGCATCTTTTGGCTATTCGAAACGTGGGCAAAATCAGAAAAGTCTATTAATTGGATAACTTATATAATTTTTCTTTCCTTTTAAAAACTAATAGGATATTCAGTGAATGCACCGAGCAAGACGTTCACCACCTTTTGTACGTTCACCACCTGTAACTCGATCAAGACATCTAGCTAATATTATCGCCGTTGATAATCCATTTTTTGAAACCGACCTCACAATTGAGAATCCGGAGAATATTCAAGGACGATTCATAGATCCTGAACCATTAATTTTTCCTCCGGAACCACCAATCATTCAAACAGAGATTGTTGAGGAACGAACCATTAAATCAGAATCCTCTAGTGATTCCGATTCAACAAATTCAATTATGGAGAATCTGGAACCTTTAAGTATGGAAGACAGAATGCGAGCTAAACGTACTGGCCAAGGTCACGCAATTACTCATCCTGACATTAATGCGCCAGATTATGAAATCAAAGGACAAATTCTACACATGGTGACTAATCAATGCCAATTTAGTGGTGCACCGAAGGAAGATCCAAACGAACATCTTCATACCTTTAATAGGATCTGCACACTATTTAAAATAAGAGAAGTGGAGGATGAACAGATATATCTCATGTTATTTCCCTGGACTTTAAAAGGAGAAGCCAAAGATTGGTTGGAATCGTCACCTGAAGGGGCGATTGATACATGGGATGTTTTAGTTAAAAATTTTCTTAAACAATTCTTTCCGGCATCTAAAGCCGTAAGACTTCAAGGAGAAATTGTTACATTCACACAGAAGCCAAATGAAACTCTATATGAGGCATGGACCAGATTTGGAAAATTATTAAGAGGATGTCCGCAACATGGTTTCGACACCTGTCAAATAGTACAAATATTCTACCAAGGATGCGACATCACTACAAGGAAAGACATCGATATAGCAGCTGGTGGTTCTATTATGAAGAAAACTGAAACTGATGCTTATAAAATTATTGATAACACTGCTTCCCACTCACATGAGTGGCACCAAGAAAAAGATATCATCTAAAGCAGCTAGAGCCGATTCTAGTCATGACTTAGATTCCATTTCCGCAAAGATAGATGCTGTCGAGAGACGAATGGAAAAGATGACTAAAGATATACACTCAATACGAATTAGTTGTGAGCAGTGTGGAGGACCACATTTGACAAAAGATTGTCTCAGTATTGAACTAACAATGGAACAAAGAGAGAATGTTTCATATATAAACCAAAGGCCTGGAAATAATTATCAGAATAACTATCAACCGCCAAGACCGATTTACAATCAAAACCAGAATTATAACCGAAATATTCCATATAACAACCAACAAGGTCCTACCAATCAACAAGTATCTAATAATACTTACAACTAGCAAAGACCTAATTTTCAAAACAAACCACCACAAACCGATGATAAAAAGCCAAATTTAGAAGATATGATGACGAAGCTACTTGAAACTCAAACGCAGTTTTTCACATCTCAAAAACAAACTAATGAACAAAATACTCAAGCATTTAGAAATCAACAAGCTTCTATTCAAAATTTGGAACAAGAAGTAAGTAACCTAGCAAGGTTAATAGGTGAAAGAAAACCAGGAAGTTTACCTAGTGATACAAATGCTAACCCCCGGAATGAAACAGCTAAAGCCATTATCACAAGAAGTGGTACAACACTTAAACCACCTGAAATACCTGTAACTTCTGATGAAGCTATTCCTACTCCACAAGAACCACAACCTGAACAAGGTAAGGAAAAAGAACCGGTAGTTGAAAAGGTTAATGAAGATAACACAGTTAAGGCTAAACCTTATGTTAAACCATACCAACCACCACTTCCTTACCCGAGTAAAATGAAAAAAGAGAAACTTGAAGCCGAGCAATTCAAATTCTTGGATATGTTTAAACAGATAAATGTAAATCTACCTTTCATTGATGTGATTTCAGGAATGCCTAGATATGCTAAATTTCTGAAAGATCTAATCACAAATAGAAAGAAAATGGAAGAACTATCGGCCGTTACTATGAATGATAATTGTTCAGCAGTGCTGTTGTATAAGATACCAGAAAAATTATCTGATCCAGGAAGTTTCACAATTCCATGTTTTCTGGGTAGTCTTAGTTCAATAGAAGCATTGGCAGACTTAGGTGCTAGTATAAATTTAATGCCGTATTCACTATATGCTAAACTAGACCTTGGAGAATTGAAACCAACAAGAATAAGTATACAACTAGCCGATCGATCAATAAAATATCCTAGAGGGATAATGGAGAACATGCTAGTTAAAGTTGGTACTTTAGTATTTCCAGTAGATTTTGTTGTTCTGGACATGGAAGAAGATTCTCAAGTTCCTCTCATATTAGGAAGACCATTATTAAACTCGGCTAAAGCAATGATAGACGTGTTCGGTAAGAAACTGACCCTAAGTATAGAGGACGAGAGTGTTACCTTTTCAGTTGATAGAGCAATGCAACAACTGCAATCTGCAGATGATACATGCTATTATATTCAAACTATAGATTCACATGCAGAATTGTTAGAAGAATTTCCAGAATTACAAGGAACAGGAGAATGTTCTTTAGGAGAAGGTACTGAACCAATTGATGAAGCTGAAATGTTAGCTACACTAATGGCTAATGGATATGAACCAACAACAGAAGAAATTCAAATGCTAAAAGAAGAAGACAGATATCGATATAAATCATCGATAGAAGAACCTCCGACATTAGAGTTAAAGCCCCTTCCAAACCATTTGGAATACGCTTATTTACATGGTGAATCTGCATTACCTGTAATAATATCATCTTCTCTTACTAAAAATGAGAAATCACAACTCATTTCTGTATTAAAAGCTCATAAACAAGCCATTGCATGGAAGATTCATGATATTAAAGGAATAAGTCCTTCGTATTGCACACATAAAATCCTTATGGAAGAAGGTCATAAAACGTATGTGCAACGCCAACGAAGACTAAATCCTAATATGTAAAATGTAGTTAAGAAAGAAATTATTAAACTGCTAGATGCAGGTTTAATTTATCCAATCTCTGATAGTCCATAGGTAAGCCCAGTTCAATGCGTACCTAAGAAGGGTGGCATGACTGTCATTACAAATGAGAAAAATGAGCTTATTCCTACTAGGACTGTAACAGGATGGCGTGTGTGTATTGATTATAGAAAATTAAATGACGCCACCAGAAAAGATCACTTTCCCTTACCTTTCATTGATCAAATGTTGGAAAGATTAGCCGGAAATAGTTACTATTGTTTTCTTGATGGATTTTCCGGATATTTTCAAATTCCAATAGCACCCGAAGATCAAGAGAAAACCACATTCACGTGCCCTTATGGTACTTTTGCTTACAAACGCATGCCATTTGGACTTTGCAACGCCCCTGCAACCTTTCAAAGGTGCATGATGGCGATTTTTCACGACATGATAAAAGAATGCATGGAAGTTTTCATGGATGACTTTTCAGTCTTCGGTGATACATTTGAAACATGTCTAGCTAATCTTGAACGAATACTTATTAGATGCGAACAATCAAATCTAGTACTTAATTGGAAAAAATGCCATTTCATGGTTAAAGAAGGCATCGTTCTTGGACATAAAATTTCAAAGGAAGGAATTGAAGTGGATAGAGCTAAAGTAGATGTAATTGCTAAACTTCCTCATCCCACCAATGTTAGAGGAGTTAGGAGTTTTCTAGGGCATGCCAGTTTTTACCGACGTTTCATAAAAGATTTTTCTAAAATTGCCACTCCTATGAATAAACTCCTAGAAAAGGATGCTCCATTCATCTTTTCAGATGAATGCATCAAATCTTTTAATATTCTTAAAGAGAAACTCACTAATGCGCCGATCATGATAACCCCAAATTGGAATCTACCATTTGAACTAATGTGCGATGCAAGTGATTTTGCAATGGGAGCCGTTTTAGGACAAAGGATTGAAAAAAGATTTCAACCTATATATTATGCTAGTAAGATGTTACAAGGAGCACAAACAAATTACACAACTGCTGAAAAAGAACTCCTTGCTATTGTCTTTGCTTTTGACAAATTTCGATCATATCTCGTTCTAGCAAAAACGGTGGTCTATACCGACCATTCTGCTCTTAGATACCTATTTTTGAAACAAGATGCTAAACCATGATTAATCCGTTGGATCTTACTCTTACAAGAGTTCGATATTGAAATCCGAGATAAAAGAGGAGCAGAAAATCTCGCCGCTGATCATCTTTCTCGTCTTGAAAATCCCGAATTAGAAGTTCTAAATGAATCGGCCATACAAGACAACTTTCCTGATGAATATCTATTGAAGATAGATTATAATATAATTTCATGGTTTGCAGACTATGCAAACTAATTAGTATGTAGATTCCTTGAAAAAGGATTATCGTACCAAAAACGAAAGAAATTCTTCAATGATATAAAGCACTATTTCTGGGAAGATCCACATTTGTTTAAAAGTTGTCCCGATGGAATTATACGCCGATGTGTATTCGGAGATGAAGCTAGTAAAATCTTAAACCATTTCACACAGGACCAACATGAGGGCATTATGGGCCTCAACTAACAGCAAGAAAAGTTTATGATGCTGGATTTTATTGGCCTACAATTTACAAAGATGCACACCTTCTTTGCAAATCATGTGATGCATGTCAAAGGGCCGAAAAAATAAGTCAACGTGATGAAATGCCACAAAATGTCATTCAAGTATGTGAAGTATTTGACATTTAGGGTATTGACTTTATGGGTCCATTTCCGAAATCTCATAATAATTTATACATTCTCGTAGCCATTGATTATGTATCTAAATGGGCGGAAGCATAAGCTCTCCCAACTAACGATGCACGAGTTGTAGTCAACTTTTTAAAACGTCTTTTTGCAAGGTTTGGAACACCGAAAGCTTTAATAAGTGATCGGGGTACTCATTTCTGTAATAATCAACTTGAGAAAGTTCTCAAAAGATATGGAGTAACTCATAAAATCTCCACTGCATATCATCCACAAACAAGTGGACAAGTTGAAAATACTAACCGAGCTTTAAAACGTATTTTAGAGAAAACCGTAGGATCAAATCCAAAGGAATGGTCCATTAAGTTGGAGGATGCACTCTGGACTTTTAGAACAGCCTACAAAACTCCAATTGGAACCACACCTTTTAGACTCGTTTATGGAAAAGCATGTCATCTTCCAGTAGAAATTGAACACAAAGCATTTTAGGCTTTGAAGACATGTAATCTTGATTTACATGAAGCTGGACGTCTACGGTTAAGTCAATTAAACGAATTAGAAGAATTAAGACAAGAAGCATACGAAAATTCGTTAATCTATAAAGAAAGAATGAAGAAATGGCATGATAAAAGAATCAGAAGTTCAAAAGAATTTAAAGAAGGAGACAGAGTTCTTCTTTTCAATTCACGATTCAAGCTATTTCCTGGAAAATTAAAATCAAGATGGTCTGGACCATTCATAGTCAAAAGAGTTTTCCCATACGGAACAGTAGAATTAATAAATTCAAATGGAATTGAATTTAAGGTTAATGGTCACAGAGTTAAACATTACATAGATAGTCCGATGGAAGTTGACAACGAAGTTAATCACAATTTCGACACCACAGCTAACTAAGTGTGGGGAGAATCAAGTCTTTTAAAGGATAATATGTATTTCTGTTAGAGTTAGATTGTCTATTTTCGTGTAGTTCTCGAAAATGGAACCCGAATGGTCTTTCCCTAGCAGACCTTAAAGAACTAGTCTTCTCCCTCCATTCTGAATTTTTATTTTTTTTAGGTTTTTACGAAATGAAGACTTCCTGTGAATTAAACCATGGTCTAATGCTACACGCTTTGATCACTAAACGTAATAATGACACACTACCGAGTGAACTAGTATCAGTAATGAGAGAAAGATTGGACGGAGTAAGAAAAGAATCCAGATGCGAACATAATAAGTTACAATTTGGTAAAGGAAAATCAAAATCCGTAGCGAAAAGAAGAGATGGATCTACACGATGAATCAATTCCATCATTTAAAGGAAGTAAAGTCTTCCAAAAAAGAAACGCGCTTCTTGATTTAGGTCAGGAAGTTGTCGTCCAGACCAGCTGTAGGTTGACGAAAAATCTAGAAAAGTCATCACTAAAATCAGCAGGAAATCCACGGACCTCAGCATCAAACAGGGTCGCCAAGTGGTTAGACTTATCCTAACCATGAGGGGATCTGTCTTGTAAAATGGGGAGGACGCCGTGCAAATTAGCTGGATAAGACTAATGAATCAGATCCCCAGAAAGGATAATCTCCTTTAAAGATCAAAAATCAGCTTTTAAGACTGATATTACTCAATCCTTGGGATTGACCTTAAAGATTGAGAATTACAAACTCATGGAATTCAATAATATCTAAACTTGAGCTTGAACGAAAAAATATTTTGATCAAAATTACAAACCGATTTGTTTTCTGAAAACCTATTTTCAATGCGTTCATTACCATTGAACGTAAAATCCTAGGAATTCACCTGGAATTCATTAGGTCACCTGAACCAAATCGGGTGTCAACCGTAAGAACGGTGGTTGCATAGCATGGTAAAAGACAGGACCTTGTGCCAGACTGACAAATTAAAAGGGTGAGCTTTACTAGTGCTCCTACCAAGGATAGTAATTGCGTCCGACACGTTATAGACCATAATTAAAAGCATGTCAGGGGACATTGCCTTAACAGTTGCTTGTTCAACGCTTTCCTTTACAACCGGACGGTAGTTTATCGAAAGGTAATATTCGGAACAAGTATACTGGACATGTTGCTTTCCTAATACAAGGTTAGCAAGTGGGTGACACAAAACCGCAAGTTTTGAGCCAAAATTTTCAAATCTAAAACCCACCAAACCCACAAAAAGAATTTGCAAACACCGGTAAAGGGTTCTTCCAGAAAACTTATCTAGGGTAAAAACTAGATTTAATTTTCAAAAGATCAAATGTTTTCATAAAGATCCAATTTCCTAAAGGATCTAAATTTTTATAGTCATGTGGGATTGTAAACCATATCGTTACTACCATTGTTTATACCGCCATATAGAAATCACTGATGTATAAAGTGTGAAGAATAAAGAAGTGATTCTAGTATTTCAAGACTATATTGCTTGAGGACAAGTAACGCTCAAGTGTGGGAATATTTGATAATGCTAAAAATGAACATATATTTCATAGCATTATTCCTCAAGAAAGATAAGCTTTTAGTTGCAATTGTTGTATTTACAAGTGATATTCGTTTAAATAATAAAAGGTGAAGACAAAAGATAGATTCGACGAATTGAAGACGCAAAGGTCCAAAAAGCTCAAAAGTACAAAATACAATCAAAGTGGTTCCAATTATTGATAAGAAACGTCTCGAAATTACAAGAGTACAAGATTCAAATCGCAAAGTACAAGATATTAAATTGTACGCAATGACGTTCAAAAATCCGGAACCGGGACCAGAGTCAACTCTCAACGCTCGACGCAACGGACTAAAAATTACAAGTTAACTATGTATATAAATATAATATAATATATAATTAATTCTTAAAATTAATATATATATTATAATATATTTATAATTCGTCGGCAAACAAAGAGCCAAAGCTGGGTGAGCTGGAAAAACAAACTCCGCGACTCGCGGAGTTTGAAGAAGGAAAGGGCCGCGAGTCGCGGAGATCACCTGGACTCAATTCCCTATAAAAGCCAGCGCAGTTCGACGTAAAAATATATCCATAAAATCTCTCTTTCTCTATATGTAAACGCAATATATATATATATATATATATATATATATATATATATATATATATATATATATATATATATATATATATATATATATATATATATATATATATATATATATATATATATATATTTTAATTTTAATTTTAAGTTTAATTCTAATTCTAATAATAAGGGTATGTTAGCGAATGTTGTAAGGGTGTAAGTCGAAATTCTGTCCGTGTAACGCTACGCTATTTGTAATCAATGTAAGTTATGTTCAACCTTTTTACATTAATGTCTCGTAGCAAAGTTATTATTATGCTTATTTAAAACGAAGTAATCATGATGTTGGGCTAATTACTAAAATTGGGTAATTGGGCTTTGTACCATAATTGGGGTTTGGACAAAAGAACGACACTTGTGGAAATTAGACCATGGGCTATTAATGGGCTTTATATTTGTTTAACTAAATGATAGTTTGTTAATTTTAATATAAAGATTTACAATTGGACGTCCCTATAAATAACCATATACACTCAATCGGACACGATGGACGGGGTATTTATATGTACGAATAATCATTCATTTAACCGGACACGGAAATGAATTAATAGTCACTAGAATTATTAAAACAGGGGTGAAATTATGTACAAGGACACTTGGCATAATTGTTAACAAAGTATTAAGGCCTTGGGTTACACGCAGTCGATAACCTGGTGTAATTATTAAACAAAGTAATAAAACTTTGTTACAGTTTAAGTCCCCAATTAGTTGGAATATTTAACTTCGAGTATAAGGATAATTTGACGAGGACACTCGCACTTTATATTTATGACTGATGGACTGTTATGGACAAAAACCAGACGGACATATTAAATAATCCAGGACAAAGGACAATTAACCCATGGGCATAAAACTAAAATCAACACGTCAAACATCATGATTACGGAAGTTTAAATAAGCATAATTCTTTTATTTCATATTTAATTTCCTTTATTTTATATTTAATTTCACTTCTAATTATCGCACTTTTATTTATTGTTATTGTATTTAATTGTACTTTTAATTATCGCACTTTTTAATTATCGCAAGTTTATTTTATCGCACTTTTATTTATCGCAATTTCATTATTGTTATTTACTTTACGCTTCAAATTAAGTCTTGTATTTATTTTTAATATTTTACATTTGGTTTTAACTGCGACTAAAGTTTTAAAAATCGACAAACCGGTCATTAAACGGTAAAAACCCCCCTTTATAATAATAATATTACTTATTTGTATTTTTATAAAATAAAACTAATATAGCGTTAAGCTTTGTTTAAAGATTTTCCCTGTGGAACGAACCGGACTTACTAAAAACTACACTACTGTACGATTAGGTACACTGCCTATAAGTGTTGTAGCAAGGTTTAAGTATATCCATTTGTATAAATAAATAAATATCTTGTGTAAAATTGTATCGTATTTAATAGTATTTCGTTGTAAAATTTAAGCTATTTTATATACACCTCGCATAAACATCAATATTCAAAGATATCATCGTATATTTCATTACAAATATCCTCCATATTTCTAAAGATATTCTCATAACTATTCTTATCTGAAATCAATAATCTCTTCGTGCTATCAGTGTTACATCATATAGAAACTGTTAGTTTCTATATTTTGTAAACCGTCAAGTTTAAATTATGAATATTTTTGAAGTAATGTTGGGAGCTGAAGCATGAGTTAGTATAATATAATGACACTTGATCAACGTGATTATATTATAGTAAGTCATGCTGAGTTTCTAATGGAACGTGATGATTCACAGATCATAATGTCATCATGTGCCATGTTACATGACTCTTTCATTCTGCTTAACTTCTGAACATATCAAGAAATTATTTTCTTGATAGTTCTATTCTCAGTGATTCTGTTAATTTAACAAATCAAATCGTGCTATTACGTTCTTTCTTGTTTAGAACATTAAGCTCATTCGAAACTCCACACCTATGAATTCTGGACCGTTACATGTAAAAAGAAAACAAAAGCATGAAGCTCCGAAATAGAAATTGGGGTATAAATCGCAGCAAATAGGAGAGAGCATTAACTGTGGATGACAATGATTAGGGGAGACAGAAGCAGGGACATCGAAATATAATAAAAGATATAAAATCCAACAACCACTCAGAAATTATAAACCGTATATATCAATGCATATAGCAATATAAAGACACGGGAGGACTAGAAACACTATAAACCTAAGAGTATAATAGAAGTAAATAGATTCTTCTGGCGGTAGATGAAAGAGAAGAATGACAGATATGAAAGTTAAGAGTATATCAAGGATCAGAATGAGATGGAGCATATTGATAAATGTTTTAAAGTATGAATTGATGAGAAAGAATAGAAGATATGAGATATAGGAAATAAGGAAAAGAAGAGGGTGGATTTATAGTGAAATATTCGACAGAGCTATCGAAACAGATTTTCAAATTTAATCAAAGAAGATCCTGATTTCCTTAATCGCCGAAGAACCAAATCTTATTACGAAGATTTTCTTTAAATCCCTTGAATTACGGAAGTCAATCATAACTACGTCATCGGTTAAAGCAAATATACATTTACTCATTTTACTCTCATACGATAACTTCACTTATACTCTTCGCGTAATCAAATTGTTTTATCTATATTACTCGATGATGATAAAACTCTATTTATCAACTCATATTCGTCATGAAAATAGTTTCATTGTTAGCCATGACGACCTCACTCAAATTTCGGGACGAAATTTCTTTAACGGGTAGGTACTGTGATGACCCGGAAATTTCCGATCAAATTTAAACTTTAATCTTTATATGTTTTCGACACGATAAGCAAAATCTGTAAGGATTGAGTCTCTAAAATTTTAATCTGTGTTCATGTAATCAATTACCCTTCGATTATTCCCGACGATTCACGAGCAATTGTTTGTAAATAATATATAAATATAAATATAAGAGTATATATAATAATTGAATCATAAAACTCACATTAATCAATTGAAATTAAAAAGTAAAATAATAAATAAAATAGTGAAGTTATCATTAAAATAAATATATATAAATATACATATGATTTATATTAATCATTATTTGAATAGGTATAAAATATATGACATTAAATAAATGTTATCATACAATATAATATTACATAGTTATTAAACTGTAATATTAATATATTACAAATTTCATTATAGTATTATATTATTATTACTATTAATATTAAGAATTATAATATGAAATTGGTTATATGTAATTCTTATATTATCATTACTCTTAGTATTAATATTAATAGGAATATTAATATCATTATATTTTTATTTTAATATAATATATATATAATTGATATATATTTAATTTTTTATATCTTTATTATTATAAATAATAGAAAATTTATAATTTTAGTATTATTATTCTTAATATTGTTACAAAAATGATTATAACCAATTTCATTAAAATCTTTATTTTTGTGATTTATTATTGTTACTCTAAATATTATTATTATTATTATCATTTTATTTAGATTATTAATATAATTATAAATAGTAATTAGTAACAATAATTGGATAAATCATACGTACGATTTCTTTTGAATCAGAATCAATTTAACATCTCCATCATACTGTTTTTGATTTTGTTTCCATCTCTAATCCGTTACCTATCTCTTTCAATTCGTACTAAGTTGTTGAATTTAACAAAATTATTTTACTTCCTGATCTAATAATGGATGGTCGAAAAATTGGGCTATAAACCAAACGAGTACTAGTCATTATCATTCAATTAACCCTCTCCAATATCAATTAATATTTTTCATTACAAAAATTCGTGAAGATTAAAAACCAGAAACTTGTAAACAGGCCGTTTACCCTGTTTTTGTATCAATTAATCAAAAGCTTGATTTCAAATGAATTTTAAAAATGTAAAAATGCAGTTAGGTTAGGAATTAGCTATTTAATCTTTCTTCAAAATCCCACTTCCCAATTCTTTAAAACAGAGACGAATTTTTGAGTCAAAAGTGAGTTTTAAAAAGTCAAACGAGTTGTTCTTGATAAAAATTCGAGTTCGTTTAAATGATTTATGTTAAATTGAAGGTCCGGAAAGATTTCAAGAACAATTTAAAACCTTTTTCATTCAGTAAGTATGGTCTATAACAGTCTCTAATTTCGAAACTAGATTTGAGTTTATGTTATTTTTTTTCGACTGTAATATTTTTCTTTTATGTGTTTTAATTGTTTCAATCACCTCAAACTAATACTTCTGTTTCATTTGGAAATTCCTAAAATTAGTTAAGTAAGTTGTGCTTGATAGGATTGATCCCTGGTCTGGTTGATCGTTTGTTGAAGATGAAGATAACAGAAATAAAACGGGATAAATGAAATTGGTTTCGGTATTATAACAGAAAAATGAATTGGTTCAGACGGATTGAGGTGTTGTTGGGGTAGCGGGAGGTCGCAGGTTCGAGTCCCGTCTCGAGCAGTTTTACTCTTTTTAATGTTACAAAGGTATAACTTTATATTATTAGGATTTCTATTATTATTATTATTATTATTATTATTATTATTATTATTATTATTATTATTATTATTATTATTATTATTATTATTATTATTATTATTATTATTATTATTATTATTATTATTATTATTGTTATTATTAGGTTAATAATTATTATTATTATTAACCATTGTAACATGATTATTAATATGGTCAATATTGTTACCATTATTACTATCACTAAGTATTATTAGTATTATTATTAATATCATAATACAAATTATTATTATCGATAGTATTACTCATAAAAGTATTATTGATTTTTAAAATTTTAATGTTACTATCTTTATGATAAAAGGGTTTATTATTATTATCATTATAAAAATATTACAAATTAATATCATCTTAGTAAATATTAGTAGTAGTATATTTCTGTAGATAATAGGAGCGTTAATATTAACATAAGTACCAATATTGTATTATTATATGAATTATTATTATGTAATTACTAAATTCAATATTATAACTATCATTACTATAGAATTAATACTTTTCACAAATATTATTGTTAATATCACTATTATTATCACTAATAGAGTTATTATTAACATTATTACCTTTACTAATAATATTAAGTATTAACACTGTTATAAATTTTGCCATTTCTAAGATTATGATAATACTATTAATATTACTATTTTTAACAAACAAATAATATATACATATATAAAAATATATTTAATACATATAACATAACAAAAAGTAATATATTATATAACAAAATAAATATATGAAACATATATATATTATTAATATAAAAAGTATATAACTAATAAATTTATATATATATATATATATATTGTTCGATTACAACTATGTATATTAATAAATATACAAATGATATAGGTTCGTGAATCCGAGGTCAACCCTGCATTGTTCAATATAGTCATATGTATTTTTACTACAAAATACATTATGTGAGTTTCATTTGCCTTCTTACCCTTTATATTTTTGGGCTGAGAATAAATGCGCAATTTTTATAAATACTTTATGAAATAGACACAAGTAATCGAAACTACATTATATGGTTGAATTATCGAAATCGAATATGCCCCTTTTTATTAAGTCTGGTAATCTAAGAATTAGGGAACAGACACCCTAATTGACGCGAACTCTAAAGGTAGATCTATCGGGCCCAACAAGCCCCATCCAAAGTACCAAATGCTTTAGTACTTCGAAATTTATATCATGTCCGAAGGAGAATCCCGGAATGATGGGGATATTCTTATTTGCATATTGTGAATGTCGGTTATCAGGTGTTCAATCCATATGAATGATGTTTTTGTCTCTATGCATGGGATGTATGTTTATGAGAAATGGAAATATGAAATCTTATGGTCTATTAAAATTATGAAATGATTATTTATGTTAAACTAATGAACTCACCAAACAACCATAACCTTTATTTTATCAATAAAGGTTTTAAAAACATTACGTAATGATAATCTAAAATATACTGTTTACACACGACCATTACATAATGGTTTACAATAGAAATATATTACATCGACATATGTTTCTTGAATACAGTTTTTACACAATATCATACAAACATGGACTCCAAATCTTGTCCTTATTTTAGTATGCAACAGCGGAAGCTCTTAGTATTCACCTGAGAATAAACATGCTTTAAACGTCAACAAAAATGTTGGTGAGTTATAGGTTTAACCTATATATATCAAATCGTAACAATAGACCACAAGATTTCATATTTCAATATACATCCCATACATAGAGATAAAAATCATTCATATGGTGAACACCTGGTAACCGACATTAACAAGATGCATATATAAGAATATCCCCATCATTCCGGGACACCCTTCGGATATGATATAAATTTCGAAGTACTAAAGCATCCAGTACTTTGGATGGGGTTTGTTAGGCCCAATAGGTCTATCTTTAGGATTCGCGTCAATTAGGGTGTATGTTCCCTAATTCTTAGATTACCAGACTTAATAAAAAGGGGCATATTCAATTTCGATAATTCAACCATAGAATGTAGTTTCACGTACTTGTGTCTATTTTGTAAATCATTTATAAAACCTACATGTATTCTCATCCCAAAAATATTAGATTTTAAAAGTGGGACTATAACTCACTTTCACAGATATTTCCTTCCTCGGAAATAAGACTTGGCCACGGATCGATTCACGAACCTATACAAATATGTACATATATATCAAAGTATGATCAAAATATAATTACAACCATTTTTTAATTATGTTTTAAAGATTTGAGTGTATTAAGTCAGCTGTCCTCGTTAGTAACCTACAACTAGTTGTCCATAGTTAGATGTACAGAAATAAATCGATATATATTATCTTGAATCAATCCACGACCCAGTGTATACACGTCTCAGGCTAGATCACAAATTAAAGTATATATATTTTTGGAATCAACCTCAACCCTGTATAGCTAACTCCAACATTACTGCATATAGATTGTCTATGGTTGTTCCAAATAATATATATACATGGGTCGATATGATATGTCAAAACATTTGCATACGTGTCTATGGTATCCCAAGATTACATAATATATTAGAATACATGTATAATACAATATAAGTTAGTTAGGATATGATTTGTATAGATTTGTTAAACATTTCCCGTAGTTAAAAAGATCAAAAATATCCAATCTTGTTTTACCCATAACTTCTTCATTTTAAATTCGTTTTGAGTGAATCAAATTGCTATGGTTTCATATTGAACTCTAATTTAAGAATCCAAATAGAAAAAGTATAGGTGTTCAAGTCAGATTTTTGCTAGGACAAGGAGAAGAAACCAAAAAAAAATAAAGGTAGACAAGGAAATTTTAACAGAATTGTACGAATTATGGACTTTGTTAACCAACTTGTTTATATCAAATTTGGATTCCTAATAGATCAGTAATATAGATAGGTTACAAATATTTAGTAATATTATTACAGTAAATAATAACACATTTAATACTAAATAATAATAGGATTAGTATTAATAATTAAAATAATACTAGTAATAAGGGTGATATCAATATATATATATATATATATATATATATATATATATATATATATATATATATATATATATATATATATATATATATATATATATATATATATATATATATATATATGAATTTAGTATTTGTTTATATTTTTATGTATATTTGAATATATAACAGTATTTATATATCTATATTTATCTTTATTTATATTTCTCTTATATTTATATATTTATGTTTATAGATTATGATTAATCTTTTAATAAGTATTATAATAATATCCGTAAAGTTTTTAACTAGTAGAAATACAAGTATAATATTAATATTACTACTGATGATAATGATAATAATTATTATGAAATATATATAACTCCAATATTATTTATAGCAATAATACTAATATCTATATTAATATTAATATTTATTTTAATATTTAATAATAATGAAGTAATAATAATATTAACATAACAATTACAATTTTTAACTTGTAATTTCATCTAATATTCTAATCGTACATATTATTACTTATGTAACATTTACTAAATATATTTTATATACTATATAATAACACATACAGATATTTGATACAATTTAATATATTTCAATGTACATACAATCCATAATTATGGATTGAAATCATATATACATATATATTTTATTTTAATAACAACATTATTATCTTGTATTTTATTTTACTTAATTAGTTCCAGCAACTAGATTGTATACTATTATTTTAAATTATTATTTTTATTTATTTATGTATATATATATATATATATATATACATATTTATTTACAAAATGGCCTAGAGTTTGATGATAAAGAATGGAGTGTTGGGAACGCTCGATAGAAAATTTAGTATTGAAAAACAGATTCAGCTAACCGTGAAGGAGACCAAGGACAAATACAAGGACCAAACCCTATATTCAAAGAATCCAGGTAATTCTGGATCCGATGAAATCTTTAGAGAATATCTTGCTCCGAGGTCATGTTAAAATCTTGCGGACAAAATTTTTCTTCATCAACCTTCGAACTTAGAAATTCCAAAATATCATCATAAATATCTTCGATATTTTCGAAGATATTTTCATAGCTATTCTTATCTGAAATCATCTATTTCTTCGCAATATCTACGTTACAACATAAAACAAACTATTTCAGTTTCTAAATTCTGAAACCCTAGAGTTTAAAATATGAATGTTTTGAAGTAGTGTTGGGAACTGAAGCATGAGTTAGTATAATATAATGACACTTGATCAACGTGATTATATTACAGTAATTCATGTTGAGTTTCTAATGGAACGTGATGATTCACAGAACATACCATCATCATGTGCCATTTACACGACTCTTACATTCTAACCAATCTCCAAACATATTAAGAACATATCTTCTTAATAGTTCTATCTTTCCGGATATTCTGGTAATTTGCCAAATCAAAATCGTGTCATTACGATTTCCTTCTTAGAACATTAACTATGTTCATCCAAAACTTCATACATATGAATTCTGGACCATTATTCGCTTGACTCGAAGTCGGGAAGAGGAGGCAAAAGTATGGAACTCTTGAATCTAAAAGAAAATATAAAGCTCGACAATAACACATAAATTACAAACCGTGTATTTCAATACGTATTGCAACGTAAAGACACGGGAGAATTAAAAACATTATAATCCCAAGGAAATAATAGAAGTGATTAGATTCTTCAAGGCGGCAGATGAAAGAGAAGAATGATAGATATGAAAGTTAAAAGTATATCAAGAATCAGAACGGGATGGAGCATATTGGTGAATACTTTAAAGTATGAGTTAAGGGAGGAAGGATAGAAGATGTGAGTTGTAAGGTAACGAAGGGGGGTGGATTTATAGTAAAAATATCCGACAGAGCAATCAAAATGGATGATCGCATTTAAAGCGGATCCTAAATTTCCTTAATTTTCGAAGAATCAAATCTTATTACTAGGATCTTCCCCAAATCTCTTAAAATCTGGAAATCAATCCTATCTACGTCAAAAGATATGACGAATCTGCATTTATATTCATTTCACTCTTTTGCAATAGTTCATTCATACTCTTCGAATAATTGAATTGTTTTATTTATATATCTCAATGTTGATAAAACTCTAAATCTCAACTCGTATATGTCATGAAAACATATTTATTGTTAACCATGACCATCTCACTCAAATTTCGGGACGCAATTTCTTTAACGGGTAGGTACTGTGATGACCCGAAAATTTCCGATCAAATTTAAACTTTAATCCTTATATGGTTCTGACACGATAAGCAAAATCTGTAATGTTGAGTCTCGAAAGTTTTGAAATCTATATTCATGAAATCAATTAACCTATGACCATTCCCGACGATTCACGAACACTATAAATATAAATATTTATATGATTTCTTTGTAAATAAATATGTAAATACATATATAGATATAAATATAAATATAAGTGTATACCTAATATTTTAAATCAACAAAGTACACTTAAACAATGAGAATTAAAAATGTAAAATAACAATTAGAATAATTAAAATACTGTTATGATATATAGATATATAAATATGATGATATAAAATATATATATATATATATATATATACACTATATGAATATTAACTACTCAGTAAAAGTCATCACATAATATAATAATACATAAATAATAAATGATATCGTATTAAATTACAAGTTTGAATATAAGTGATATATTAGTATTATTATTAATAATTTCATCATGTTTATCATTGTTAATCTTCATAATAATAAATGTATTAGTAATATTATTACTTCTAAAATAAAATGTATATATATAACTTGAGTTGTGTTATTATATTATTAATGTTATTATTATCACTAATAATATTAATGTTATTATAAGTAGTATTATTATTAGTTATTAATAAAATTAGTAATATTGTCATATCTGCATTATCATTGAAATTTATTTTGACATTATTATTATTATTATTAATATAATATTTAGTATTATTATTTGTATTTCGATAGCATTATTAATAAATTATGAGTTATATTATTAGTATTAATATTTTATAACTTTATCAATAATAAAATTCATGAATTACATATATATACGTATAATACAGATATACATATATAAATGTATACATATACAGATTATATATATGTATATATATACATATATATATATATATATATATATATATATATATATATATATATATATATATATATATATATATATATATATATATATATATATATATATATATATATATATATATATATATATATAATTATGATTAAATATATAAATAAATACATAGAATTTGGCTTTCTGCTTCAAATCATTTTTTTTTTAACTATGGAAGAATTGAATTCTGACCCTAATCTGTTACTAGTCTCTATCCAATTCAGTACAGCAAAAATTCGATTTTCAACAGATGGAGTTAAAATCAGTTTGAGGTCCCTTTCGCCTTTTTATTTTTTTTTCTTTATCTGCGTACTATATGTCGACTCCAATTATGGCATAAAACGATTGGTTCCAGCTGTAAATGAACCCAATTGACTTACATTATCAATTATCATTTACCAGTATCTCCTACAGTCGAATATCAATTGAAATTCAAACAGAAAACGAAGGAGCTCAGCAACCTGCCTTGTTCTTGGGTGATTTTTCAAAGAACGCTATTTCTAAACAGATTTTAAAATCTAAAAATGCCATCTTACTAGGATTCTTTTACTGCAACTACCTGTAAAAGCTCAGTTTCAAATCCATCCAAACGAGATTCAATTTTAGAGTCAAAGCTTGATTTCAAAAAGTCAACAAAAGTGTTCATAGCGAAATTTGTAAATGTTTTGAATTGATTTGACGACCCAGAAAGTTTATATAACCAATTTAGAACCGATTTGGTGCTATAAGTTTTGCCTAAAACCCATTTAAACTTCGAACTTGAATTGGAGTTCATATCGAGCCTAAGGTTGCTGTACAGCGAGTTTTATTATTTTTTTTTTACTTTTTGATATTTTAATTAATATACTAAACCTCTAAATGATCTGTATTATTTTCAAACCTTAATTCCAACATTAATTTCGTTAGATTGATTTTATTTTGGTGTATCTGGTCGACTAACTTGAGTTGAAGAAGATGAAATATGAAATAAGTTTGTTACGGGTTAAATAAGTTTTATGGTATGCATACCTGTCAACTTTCGATGAAATGAAAGGTTGTCTTTTAAAATCGAATGCAATGTTTGTAAAATGTATCATATAGAGGTCAAATACCTCGCGATGTAATCAAATGTAATGTTCTCGTCCATATAGATTTGGTCGGGGCATCACAGTTTATAGTCCCACATGACTATGAAAATGTAGATCCTTTAAGGAAATTGGATCTTTATGAAAACATTTGATCTTTCAAAAATAAAATCTAGCTTTTATTCTAGATAAGTTTTCTGGAATAACCCTTCACCGCTGTTTGCAAATTGTTTTTGTGGGTTTCGTGAGTTTCAGATTTGAAAATTTTTGCTCAAAACTTATGGTTTTGTGTCACCCACTTGCTAACCTTGTATTGGGAAAGCAACACGTCCAGTTTACTTGCTCCGTATATTACCTTTCGGTAAACTACCGTCCGGTTGTAAAGGAAAGCGTTGAACAAGCAACTGTTGAGGTAATGTCTCGTGAAATGCTTTTTATTATGGTCTATATCGTGTCAGATGCAATTACTTCCTTGGTAAGAGCAATAGTAAAGATCACCCTATAGTTTTTCGGTCTGGCACAAGGTCCTGTCTTTGACCATGTTATGCAACCACCGTTCTTACGGTTGACACCCGATTTGGTTCAGGTGACCTAATGAATTCCAGGTGAATTCCTAGGATTTTACGTTCAATGGTAATGAACGCATTGAAAATAGGTTTTCAGAAAACAAATCGGTTTGTAATTTGATCAAAATATTTTCTCGTTCAAGCTCGAGTTTAGATATCATCAAATTCCATGAGTTTGTAATTCTCAATCTTTAAGTTCAATCTCAAGGATTGAGTAATATCAGGCTTAAAAGCTGATTTTTAATCTTTAAGGAGATTATCCTTTCTGGGGGTCTGATTCATTAGTCTTATCAAGCTAATTTGCACGGCGCCCTCCCCATTTTACGAGACAGATCCTCTCATGGTTAGGATAAGTCTGACCACATGGCGACCCTGTTTGATGCTGAAGTCCGTGGATTTCCTGCTGATTTTAGAGATGACTTTTCTAGATTTTTTGTAACGACCCGGATTTTTCCAATCATTTTATACTTATGAGATTAATATTTACATAAATTAAACCTTACCAACATGATAAGCAATCCAAATTGTTTAGACTTGTGTTTTTGAAAAGAGTTTTACACAACGTTTAACCGTCCAATTTGACTGATGATATCACGAACTATATAACATACGATAATTATATGTTTGTGTATATATATGTATTTATATATATTTAACATGATCTAAGGATGGTTTAACATCTCATTGTGTACTAATGACAATGAGTTATAAGTTTATTTTGAAACTACTAACTTAAGTTTTCAAAACCATAACTATACGTAACATTCTTTGATATATATACTTATAACCTATAATGCTTATACATGTATCTTATATATAATGTATTTAATCACTTTTTAAGGACTTAAATACATAAAACAATATAAGTATATTCACAAAAGATAGCTATATTTGAATTCTCATTCCGTTTCCTCAAGATTTCTATACGTATATCTAGGGTATATGTACCCGTATCATACCCAGCTTCTATATGTATTTACTATTAGTATATACACATCAAATCAACATCCTAATCAACATTATTACTGCCCTAGATATGAGGTAACTAGGATTTGTCAAGTAGCATGAATTATTAGTAAGAAAACAAAATTAGGAATCCTTTTCTTTCTTTATAAACTAAAAACGTTTTTATGAATGAACACCATTTCTTCACTCCATTTTCTCATACCTACACCCTCATTTCTCTCTCAAAATACTCCTAACTTCGTACTTGATCATCTCCAAGCATTTTCCCCATCATTTAGCTTCAATTACAAGCCTTAAACACCATAAGAAAACTCTTTCAAGAACATATCAAAATAACCACCCATTTGAAGAAGTATACTTCCAACCTTTTGATCTAACTCCACCACTCTTTGATTCCAAGATTTTTTCTTATCTCTTACAGTAACTTTGTCCAAGTAACATGAGATAGTAACCTTGTTCATAATCTAGTTCAATTCATAATTATATAGCTATCTTATTTTATGTTGTAAAATTTTAACAACAAGAACATAGTTTGAATGATTTCAAACTTGTTTGCAAACTAAATATATCCTTCTAACTTAACTTTTAAAACACTTCAAGACCTTTAATATATCATAATTATATGCTAACTTAACAAGATATAACTTGGTTTTATAAAGAACACCTTAAAAACTGAATCTACGCCGTCGGAGTGCAACCGGGGGCTGTTTTGGGTTGGATAATTAAAAACCATCTTGAACTTTGAATTGGAAGTTCATGTTCTGGAAAAATGATATTTCTTATGAATATGTTAACACATAAAAATTTCATGGTTTAACTCAAAGTGTAAGTATTTTTAGAAAAATGATCATTAAATGTTGTTTTTATGATGGAAAATGATCACTTTCATAAGTTTTACCAAAGTTTGACCTATAACCTGTGATTTCGAAAATAAACTAAGGTATTTTCAGTTCATATTCTTAAAATTTGACTCGATCCAAGGAAGAGGCAAGTTGAACCAACAAAAACGGAGTTGTAATGAAGAAACTACGACTAAAACAAGATTGGGTATCCGAAGCTAGTTTAGCTACGAAAATATTTGGAGATAAAGTAAATTAATCATATCTTTTCTAATTAATATGATATTTTATATATAATTACTTGTGATTTGATTTTATATATTTCAGGACCACCCGTAAACAACACGAGAAGATTAATCATAAGACCTCATGATTGTACGCAACACGTCATTTGACAACACAGTACTTTATGTACGCAACACGTCATTTGACAACATGGTACCATGGGTCGAGATTAATTCTGATCAATACGAATACGATGGGGTCTTTATTTATTTTATTGAGCAACTAATTGTGGACCACTAACATCGGATTGCTAACTACGGACTAAGAAAATATTAAAAGTATTATAAGTATATATTTATATGTAACGATTACTTGAAAAGAAAATCTGTTGATATATTATATATATATGGTTAGGTTCGTGATATCTATCGGAGACCAAGTCGAGTTAAATACCTTCAAGGCAAAAGTGAGTATATAGTCCCACTTTTAAGCTCTAAATATTGCGGGATGAGAATACATGCATTTTATGATTTACGTTATGGACACAAGTGATTAAAAATATATATTCTACGTTGAGTTGTACCACTGGCATACTTCCCTGTAACTTGGTAACTACTATTTACATGCGGTATTGTAAACGCGAATCCTGTTGATAGATCTATCGGGCCTGACAACCCCAACCGGACTGGACGACCAGTATTCAATGGTTGCACAGTACTTCATTTCAATGACTACACTTGGTACGGTGTAGTAAGATTTCATAATAAAGGGAATATGCGACGTTGATTAAATGTTAAGTATGGTTATCAAGTGCTCAACAACTTAGAATATTTTTTATTAAAACGTTTATGTATATGAAATCTTGTGGTCTATATTTATAACGCTGCTAGCATTAAACCTATATCTCACGAACTTTATGTTGACGTTTAAAGCATGTTTATTCTCAGGTTCCTAGAAGTCTTCCGCTATTTGAATATATGTTAGAGAAACCATGTGCATGGATTCATACATGTTTTATTCGAGGAAGCATTGCATTCACAAAATCATCACCGTGTATTTATTTTGACTGCATTGTCAACGGAAGTATTCTTGTAAACTGTTATTTACGGTGATTGTCTATATGTAGAAATCATCAGATGTCGAAAACATTGAATTTTAAATGTTCATTTATGGTATATCTTTTCAAAAGAATGCAATGTTTATGAAACGTATCATATAGAGGTCAAATGCCTCGCGATGTAATCATATGTTATTGTATTCGTCCCTATAGATTGGGTCGGGTCATTTCATGTGGTATCAGAGTGGTGGTCTTAGCGAACCAGGTCTGTATTAGTGTGTCTAACTGATAAGTCGTTAGGTTGCATTAGTGAGTCTGGACTTCGACCGTGTCTGCATGTCAAAATTTTGCTTATCATTTTGTGTCGAAAATCATCTACTTATCATCTGTAGGAAATTACATGCTTATCATCTTAAGTCTAAACGCGTCTTACTGCATTCATTGCATGAATGGTGTATAGACAAAATTCATATCTTAGCGTATTTGCTAATTCATATCTACGCGTATCTGTTACTGTAAACATTGTCTGACATATTCCGTAAATCCCTACGTAATCTATGAGATCTTTTGTTCTATATATGTGGATATTCTATATAATTAGAATACCACCCGATAGCCGGAAAATCATTTCATATCGAAAAATCTTTTATTCAATCATACGAAATGGAACTCGTCACTAGTTGAAGTCCCTCGGATTCCGATATGGAATACCACTCAAGCTCCGAAAGCAGTGTGACCGGAATGGATCAACCAATCAGTCATCATCTATTTTGGATGGATTGGGGATAGGTTCGTAGCCTCCTCAATCATTGGAGACAAGAAGAAGGTGATCCCTTCCATCCACCAAATTGCCCTCTTGACGATGAACCTGAAGCACTTACCGGCGAACCTGTTCGAGAAACCATTTTCTCTCTCATTTCCAGAGTATCTCGTCACGATTATATACTACATCAAATTCTAGATTTTAGTTATCCGCTCGTCCGAACCGACAATCACCCCGGTGTAATAGAAGAAGTCAACGAGCTTCGCACTCGGGTAGTGGCTTTGGAGAATACGGTACGAAGGTTACAAACACCATCAGCAGCATCAGCAGCATAACCAGTACCGTCAATAACATCAACATCGCAAGCCTCAATACCCTAAGCACCAGCAGCATCACCAGCATCAACGTTATCACCATCATCAACATCAACAGGATCATTACCACCACCAACAATCACATCCGCATCACACACCTCAATATCACCATCCGTACCTCGGATATCAACGTCAAACGCACCATAGATACCAAGAAGTACCAACAACAACAAACGATGAAGTATTTATTCATAACTTCATCGGAGAAACATTCTATGGTGATTATGTAATCTCTAAAGACATAGTGATTACCTATTTCCGCCTTAACCATAAATCAGATAAGCGGACAGAAATGATAAAAGGAAGAGTAGAAACCCCAACAAGAATGATGCGTAAGGTACAAGCTAGACTTGTTTTACCAACAGCATCAGCAGTACCCTTAGCCTCACCAACACAATCAGTGCTGTCAACATCGTTAGAATCGTCAGCAACTTTAACATCACAAGCTCCACCAGTTCAAGAATCACCATGGACATCATCAATAACGCGTATATTGCATCAACGAGTTATGAAGTATTAACTCATTCTTCTGAAGAATTTATATAAATATTTTATATATATGAATTCGGAAACCAAAATAAATCTTTTCGTACTAAGTTATTAAGTATGAATTGAAAAAGGGTAGATACTACTCGTTTAAATTCATACTACAAATATGCAATGATGTACGTCCTTCGTCAGCAACTTAATCATCGTTAACTACAAACCCTATTTCAATTCAATGAATTTCGTTTTATAATAAACCAAGTGTATTATTCAATAATATGTTTGATTTTACACTTTCATCTTCAATGTACTCGAAGCTTACTGGGAAACAACATTCATATCTTGCGAAGTTAGCAAGAGTTCAATGAGTATCAGCATGATTCACTAAGGAAATATATATAAGAATAAATAATGAAGTATTGATCCATAACTTCATTAATATTCTGTGAAGAATATGTGGTTCCTAATTGTTTTAGAGATTACTTATTCTATCTCAAACCGAAAATCAAATGAGTCTAATATTATATTGACTTATTAAATTCATGATTACATCTGAAGAAGATATATATGTACATATATTTTCATAAAGATTGTAATAAAATTCTCTGGTAGAAAACATTACTTGTGAACTTTTTTTTTAACGGGTAGGTAATACCCGAGAGATATATAAATTCACAATTAATATGATTATATTCTTCGACTCTGATTCAACAATCATCAACTATACTCACTACCTTCACAATAATATACATTCTTTCATAGAAATCAAAACAACCATTCTCATCCAAATTTGATTACTACAAAACGAAATCCAAGTCAAGACTTAACAGAAGACATCACTCTTAGGACTCTTACATCTTTCAAAACTATACTTTGACTTCAAAACTATGCTAGAACATCATTCGATTCTTGGAACCCAGAAAAATATTTGTATCATTCAAAGTCCTAAAACATCATATGTATATTAACAATTACAATCTATCATCAAACCCTTCGAAATTCCTGAAGACACTTCAAATAATGGACAATCGAGATGATGATCCAACCATACATTACCCGCAGTCTTGCACCTGAAAAGCTCTCGAAACCAAGGACATAATTTAACACGTATCAGCGTTAAATCTTTTAGCATTTATTAGCAAAAATAACTTTGCAATTCCTTTTCAAAATAGCAAATTTTGTCACAGTTTCAGCAAGTCAACCTCGACTTTCCATTCGAATTAGCCTTATTATAACCTGTAATACATATGATTACCCTTTTGTTACCAGGGAACCTTTTATATTCCACGACATTATCAGCAGATGTACCAGCAACTCGTTACCCCTTTGGCGGAATCAACAATTGGTATTTTGAAATCTCGCAGCATTTCTATTTCGGCAGTTATATATATATATATATATATATATATATATATATATATATATATATATATATATATATACAACGTCTATCCACAAGAATTAGATATTTCAAATATGAAGTTTCTGAAAAATGCTCCAGTCTACGAATTAGTGCTATTAAGTTTTGGAAAAGACTGATAAAGTGGTAAAGACAGTAGACAACAATTACGGTCAGAAGTTTGACAATAAAGAATAATAGATTGGAAACGCTCGAACGAAAAATTTGGTACTTGAAAACGGATTGAGCAAAGTATAAAGGAGGTCGTGGACAAATCACAATGACGAAATCTACCTTCAAAGGATTCAAATGATTCAGTGTCTGCTGAAACCGTTAGTAAGAACCTTACTCCTTATTCTAAACCTTCACAGACAGATTTTCCGCATCATTCCCTGATCTTAGATATTCTAAGATATCATCGTATTTTTCATTATAAGTATCTCCGATATTCCTGAAGATATATTCCCAACTATCCTCATCAAAAGTCATTTATCTCTTCACAATATTTGCGTTACAACATAAAAGAAACTGTGTTAGTTTCTAAATTCTGAAAAATTCGAGTTTAAAATATGAATGTTTTGAAGTAGTGTTGGAAACTAAAGCATGAATAGTATAATATAATGACACTTGATCAACGTGATTATATTACAGTAATTCATGCTGAGTTTCTAAATGGAACATAATGATTCACAGATCATAACGTCATCATGTGCCATGTTACACAACTCTTACATTATACCCAATCTCCAAACATATTAAGAACATATCCCCTTGATAATTCTATCTTTTCGGACATTCTGGTAACTTACCAAATCAAGATCGTGCAATTACTATTTCCTTCTTAGAACATTAACTATGTTTATTTCAAAATCCATACCTACGAATTCCGGACCATTATTCGCTTGACTCGAAGTCGGGAAGAGGAAACAGAAGTATGGAACTGTTGAATATAAAAGAAAATATAAAGCTCGACAACAACAAATAAATTACAAACCGTGTATATCAATACGTATTGCAACGTAAAGGCACGGGAGAATTAACAATACTATAACCCCAAGGTAATAGTAGAAATAAATAAAATCCTCCGGAGGTAGATGAAAAAGAAGAATGACAGAGATGAAAGTTAAGAGTATATCCAGGATCAGTACTGGATGAAGCATACTGATAAATGTTTTAAAGTATGAATTGAGGGAGGAAGAATAGAAGGTATAAGTTGTAAGGAAATGAAAGGAGGTGGATTAATAGTAAAAGATCCGACAGAGCAATTAAAATAGATGATCGCATTTAAAGCGGATTCTAATTTCCTTGATTATCAAAGAATCAAATCTCATTATGAAGATTTTACTCCAAATCTCTTGAACTTGGAAATCAATCCTATCTACATCAAAAGATTTGACGAATCTATACCTACTCATTTCACCCTTTGGTGATAGCCTCACTCGTACTCTTCACAAAAATCAAATTGGTTTATCAATATTACTTGATGATAATAAAACTTTATTTTCCAACTCGTATACGTCATGAAAACATACTTATTGTCAGCCATGACCATCCCATTCAAATTTCGCGACGAAATTTATTTAATGGGTAGGTACTGTAACGACCCGGATTTTTCGAATTATTTTATACTTATGAGATTAATATTTACATAAATTGAACCTTACCAACATGATAAGCAATCCAAATTGTTGAGACTTGTGTTTTTGAAAAGAGTTTTACACAACGTTTGACCGTCCAATTTGACTGATGATATCACGAACTATATAACATACGATAATTATACGTTTGTGTATATATATATGTATTTATATATATTTAACATGATCTAAGGATGGTTTAACATCTCATTGTGTACTAATGACAATGAGTTATAAGTTTATTTTGAAACTACTAACTTAAGTTTTCAAAACGATAACTATACGTAACATTCTTTGATATATATACTTATAACCTATAATGCTTATACATGTATCGTATATATAATGTATTTAATCACTTTTTAAGGACTTAAATACATAAAACAATATAAGTATATTTACAAAAGATAGCTATATTTGAATTCTCATTCCGTTTCCTCAAGATTTCTATACGTATATCTAGGGTATATGTACCCGTATCATACCCAGCTTCTATATGTATTTACTATTAGTATATACACATCAAATAAACATCCTAATCAACATTATTACTGCCCTAGATATGAGGTAACAAGTATTTGTCAAGTAGCATGAATTATTAGTAAGAAAACAAAATTAGGAATCCTTTTCTTTCTTTATAAACTAAAAACGTTTTTATGAATGAACACCATTTCTTCACTCCATTTTCTCATACCTACACCCTCATTTCTCTCTCAAAATACTCCTAACTTCATACTTGATCATCTCCAAGCATTTTCCCCATCATTTAGCTTCAATTACAAGCCTTAAACACCATAAGAAAACTCTTTCAAGAACATATCAAAATAATCACCCATTTGAAGAAGTATACTTCCAACCTTTTGATCTAACTGCACCACTCTTTGATTCCAAGATTTTTTCTTATCTCTTACAGTAACTTTGTCCAAGTAACTTGAGGTAGTAACCTTGTTCATAATCTTGTTCGATTCATAATTATATAGCTATCTTATTTTATGTTGTAAAATTTTAACAACAAGAACATAGTTTGAATGATTTCAAACTTGTTTGCAAACTAAATAGATCCTTCTAACTTAACTTTTAAAACACTTCAAGACCTGTAATATATCATAATGATATGCTAACTTAACAAGATATAACTTGGTTTTACAAAGAACACCTTAAAATTGAATCTACGCCGTCGGAGTGCAACCGGGGGCTGTTTTGGGTTGGATAATTAAAAACCATCTTGAACTTTGAATTGGAAGTTCATGTTCTGGAAAAATGATATTTCTTATGAATATGTTAACACATAAAAATTTCATGGTTTAACTCAAAGTGTAATTATTTTTAGAAAAATGATCATTAAATGTTATTTTTATGATGGAAAATGATCACTTTCATAAGTTTTACCAAAGTTTGACCTATAACCTGTGATTTAGAATATAAACTAAGGTATTTTCAGTTCATATTCTTAAAATTTGACTCGATCCAAGGAAGTGGCAAGTTGAACCAACAAAAACGGAGTTGTAATGAAGAAACTACGACTAAAACAAGATTGGGTATCCGAAGCTAGTTTAGCTACGAAAATATTTGGAGATAAAGTAAATTAATCATATCTTTTCTAATTAATATGATATTTTATATATAATTACTTGTGATTTGATTTTATATATTTCAGGACCACCCGTAAACAACACAAGAAGATTAATCATAAGACCTCATGATTGTACGCAACACGTCATTTGACAACACGGTACTTTATGTACGTAACACGTCATTTGACAACATGGTACCATGGGTCGAGATTAATTCTGATCAATATGAATACGATGGGGTCTTTATTTATTTTATTGAGCAACTAATTGTGGACCACTAACATCGGACTGCTAACTACAGACTAAGAAAATATTAAAAGTATTATAAGTATATATATATATATATATATATATATATGTAACGATTACTTGAAAATAAAATATGTTGATATATTATATGTAACATCCCGCATTTTTGCGTTAAATTTATTTTTAACACTGTCTTTTTTTTATAAATAATATCTTTCGTTATTTAATTTCGTATTTTCCGTTGACTAACGTTCATAATATTCCCGTTATTTAATTATAACATCACTCGTTTACTCTAGCGTTTTAAAATATTCGCTCGGTTAATTCCCGCACCCGCTTTAAAACTTGAGGGACTAAACTTGCCAAGTGGGCAAAAATTTGACTAGGTCAAATAATCAAAGTGGCCTTCTCCTCCATCCATTCCACCTCCCTCATTCTTGCTACTTCTATGTTTTTTCTCAAACCCCAACATCAAAGATTTATCATCTAAATTCAATCAAGGAAGTAAATCACAAAACAAATTACATATTCGTGATCCTCTCTTCATCCTCTACATTTTGGTACCAACTTCATCTCGTTTGGGTAACGTTTCTAAAACACTAAATTTCTCTAAATCCATTTTATATACTTGAAATGGTGTTAGTTAGTGTCTATGGCTCGTGTGTAACATGAATATATATTTTGTTTGCTCGGTTTGTTGTTTTGAGTAACTAGTTTGAACATTTGAAATGGGTTTGCTTAATCTTGCATTTTGGAAGATTAAATGTTGTTTGATTGTTAAAGTTCATGTTTTAATTGTGTTACTAGTATCACTAGCTTCGTTTTGATGCGTAGGTTGATTAAGAAAACTTCAAACACATGATTATTGATTTTTGTGAATTTTGGTTAGGGTTTGATAGACTTTGAAATGAACTTTTGATGCATTGAATGCTTGTTAATGTTGTTAGTAAGTGTTTAGATGCAATGTATGCTTAATTACCTTCGAAACGGCATATCGTATGTGTAAATTGGATTCCCGAATCATAAAATACGTTTTACGAACTTGAAACTTTGAAAATAAACCTTTCTTGATCAATTGACGAGTTTTCAGTTATTGTAAATGATGTTTTTGCTTGATGAAAAGTGGTTAGTTGTATTCCTTGTCAAAATACCTTTCCAACGATATAAGATACTTGTTTTGGATGTTTACGGTTTAGGATTTATGGGTATTTGAAGTTGGATTCGTGCTTGAGTGTGAAAACTGCCAGAATTTCTCTGCACAGGTAATGGCGCGGCGCGCCATACACCCGCGCGGCGCGCCAAAGTGGGCTGTCCAATTTTGTCAATTTTCGAATAATGTTTGCTATGCTACGCACCCCCGATTCACATGAGACTTGTTCTAACATGCTTATACATGAATAAAAACCTCAGAAAAATAGTTCGGGACCGAACCCGAACGTGTTGACTTTTTCGTTGACTTTGACCGACCAAAGTTTGACTTTTTGTCAAACTTAACCAAATTATTATGCAATCTTTCTAACATGATTCTTTACTTGTATCTTGCATGAAACTTGATAATTTGATTCACATGCTAAATAATCGAGTCATAACGAGCCATAGGACTAATTGAACACATTTCACCCGACCTTGTGTCGTAACCGGTTAATTGATACAACTTATTTGTTTAGGTCAAGGCTAAACAACTATCATGCACACGTTTACTTTGTGAAGTACTTTTATACTCGTGCACTCGAGGTGAGATCATAGTCCCACCTTTTCAACAACTTTTTATACTTTTAAATTGTGGGCTGAGAAACATATACTTTGTTACATTTTGTACTACTTACTTTTATACTTTGAACACAAGTACAAGGAAAACAAACATTCCACAGCGAGTTAGAACAAAAATCCTCAATTCGATTATCATTAGTTACACTTGCAGGGTGTAAGCAAGAACTTATATTGTGTGGCCATACGGGTTTGACAAACCCTCATTACGGACGGTTCGCTACCGTCTATGGATGAAATATATTTTCGAGAAACAGTGTATGTTCTAACACTATTGTGATGGGGTTCTATGGAAGGAAATGTTAAGTCTTGATAATTGGGTGCTCGCGAACAATACTTTTGGAATGCAAACGATTTTGATAATCAACTATGGGAATACTAAATCTTGTGGTTCAAAAACAACGTTTACAAATACACCTATGATTTCACCAACGTTTTTCGTTGACAGTTTTCTATATGTTTCTCAGGTTCATACTCGGCTACTTGATACATGCTTCCGCACACTTTGATTACTTGCTTGAGGTCAAGCATACATGCATACGCTAGTGATAGCACTTTTGGATTAAACCTTAAAGCATACATACTTACGCTATTTATAGCAACTGTGATTTTCAACTTATATTATGTCGCAAGTTATTTCATTTATACTTTACAATTTTTGTAATCTTAAACTTGTTGTCGAATTGTTTGTAAACTAAACTTTGCAAGTCTTGTACGTTTCAAATGAATGCGACATAATTTTGGTCAAACGAGTCTCATATAGGGACTATGACCACGCAACGGGACCTAAGTAGTAGGCGCCGTCAATGACGATTTTGCCGGGTCGCTACAGATGGTATCAGAGCGTTGGTTGTAGGGAACTAGGATATGCATTAGTGTGTCTGACAGAGTCGTTAGGACGCATTAGTGAGTCTAGACTACAACCGGATAGTTAACCATTGCATTCTGACATACATTTGCTATAGATAGCACTTACTTGACTACTTGTGCATTATACTTGAATCATTCTTAGGCAAACTTTTTAATGGTACCCAACCTTCATCATACGAACTCGTATTCCGCCACTTTTTGGTAATACACGTGAATTCAAGGTTTATACGCGTACGGATGACCACGACTTCGTTAGTCACTCTAGTTCGGGAATTCTGACTCCTTGGTTGTTATCCACCCCGTCTCAGCTTACTATCCACAAGTGTTGTAAAGTTACCACCACCACTCTAGATGAGTATCGTCATCACTATTTATCACTACGGTTGTGTACTACTCGTTATCATGACTCGTTACTCTTTTCATACCTAAATACATTATTGTCTGACTCGAACCGCATTGACGTGAACAATCATTTATACACTTCCCTCGGAAAACGCTTCCTTAGAGTTGCAGAAATTCTTTCGATTTAATACGAATCACGTTTGAGACGTCGTTACACTTTGTTCATTCTAGATCTTCACAGTTACACGAACTTGATGTTATGGAGTGATTTGGGAATGGAGGTATGAGTTAGCGTAATATAACGACACTCGATCAACGTGGTTATATTACGGTAAGCCATACCAAAGTTCTAATGACTCGTGATGGTGATTGGACTCGATCAACCTAATCACCACCATGTGCCATGTACATGACTTCATCTATTCATGTTGGACATCTGAAAACTCCGAGAATATTGATAACAACCATACCGGGGACACACCTTCAATTTTTGTCGAACTATACTTATGCTTCCAAATGAATTACCGATTCCTTTCGACTTCAACCGTATGTTACACATGTATACTATCTCATCCTCGCACAGTCTTATTGACTAACTACAATTTACTCGTTATGCTCGCATCGAGGCAAAAACTTCTCTCGCCTTACACTCGTAATTCTGGTTCAGGAAATCTTTTATTTTAAATTCTCAATGGAGAGAGACTCTTCACGTTATACTAGTATTCGCCTCGAGGGTGAATAGTCCCGACGAACATTTTTGGAAAACGATAAATCTTCCGCGGCGCGAATTTCTTGAGAAACTTGTTCTATCTAACGTTTTCAAGTCCTAACAAACTTTTTCAAACATACCTTACAGAAATGTACCTCATTTCAGATCGAGATTCTTGTTTCACTTCTAGATTTTGGAGTGCCTTACAAAAAGCCTCGGGACCACTTTTAGGCATGAGTACATCACATCAACGCATCTCGAAGGGCCAAACAAACATACGATTCAAACCTTGGAAACCATAAAACGAATTCGTGTATCGACTTCAAAATTTCTTGAGAAAAGTCATTGCCTTTACTAAATTCCCTTACGCCGATGGTTATCATTCAAGTCTTAATGTCACACCTTTTGAAATCTTATGTGACTGGAAACGTCATTCTCCTTTTGTAGAACCAAGTAAATGATAATCAAACCACCGAACCCGAGCTCATTCATGGAACAACCAAGAAAATTCTTTAACCTCAGAAAGGCTCGAGATGACCGTAGTCGCCAAAGGAGCTATGCCACTATTAGACGTAAACTTTTCAAATTCCATGTGGGAAACCGCGTAACATAAAAAGTCGCACCTTGAGGAGGTGTAATTCATTTCGGGAAACGTAGAAAGCTAAATCCGCGATATTTTGATCCTTTTAAAAATCTTGGGGCGTTTTGGACCCGTTGCTAGCCATTTAGATTTTTCGACTCGTTTGAGTCTCCATTCATCCTACATTCCATGCGCTAAACTTAAAGACGTGTCTCGCGAAACAAAAACTTATTATTCCTATTGATGAAACTATGAATCGTGAAACCAACTTTAAAACAACGTAAAATCCCGACCGTCAAAGTTCGTTGAAATGCCCAAGGAAGTACCTTCACGTAACCGTAGAAATTGCAACGCAAGGTTTCAAAGAAGAAACAACAACCACTACTTCCAACTAAATTTCGGGACGAAATTTCTTTTAAGGTGTAGGTAATGTAACATCCCGCGTTTTTGCGTTAAATTTATTTTTAACACTGTCTTTTTTTTTAAATAATATCTTTCGTTATTTAATTTCGTATTTTCCATTGACTAACGTTCATAATATTCCCGTTATTTAATTATAACATCACTCGTTTACTCTAGCGTTTTAAAATATTCGCTCGGTTAATTCCCGCACCCGCTTTAAAACTTGAGGGACTAAACTTGCCAAGTGGGCAAAAATTTGACTAGGTCAAATAGTCAAAGTGGCCTTCTCCTCCATCCATTCCACCTCCCTCATTGTTGCTACTTCCATATTTTCTCTCAAACCCCAACATCAAAGATTTATCATCTAAATTCAATCAAGGAAGTTCATCACAAAACAATTTACATATTCGTGATCCTCTCTTCATCCTCTACATTTTGGTACCAACTTCATCTCGTTTGGGTAACGTTTCTAAAACACTAAATTTCTCTAAATCCATTTTATATACTTGAAATGGTGTTAGTTAGTGTCTATGGCTCGTGTGTAACATGAATATATATTTTATTTGCTCGATTTGTTGTTTTGAGTAACTAGTTTGAACATTTGAAATGGGTTTGCTTAATCTTGCATTTTGGAAGATTAAATGTTGTTTGATTGTTAAAGTTCATGTTTTAATTGTGTTACTAGTATCACTAGCTTCGTTTTGATGCGTAGGTTGATTAAGAAAACTTCTAACACATGATTATTGATTTTTGTGAATTTTGGTTAGGGTTTGATAGACTTTGAAATGAACTTTTGATGCGTTGAATGCTTGTTAATGTTGTTAGTAAGTGTTTAGATGCAATGTATGCTTAATTACCTTCGAAACGGCATATCGTATGTGTAAATTGGATTCCCGAATCATAAAATACGTTTTACGAACTTGAAACTTTGAAAATAAACCTTTCTTGATCAATTGACGAGTTTTTGGTTATTGTAAATGATGTTTTTGCTTGATGAAAAGTGATTAGTTGTATTCCTTGTCAAAATACCTTTCCAACGATATAAGATACTTGTTTTGGATGTTTACGGTTTAGGATTTATGGGTATTTGAAGTTGGATTCGTGCTTGAGTGTGAAAACTGCCAGAATTTCTCTGCACAGGTAATGGCGCGGCGCGCCATACACCCGCGCTGCACGCCAAAGTGGGCTGTCCAATTTTGTCAATTTTCGAATAATGTTTGCTATGCTACGCACCCCCGATTCACATGAGACTTGTTCTAACATGCTTATACATGAATAAAAACCTCAGAAAAATAGTTCGGGACCGAACCCGAACGTGTTGACTTTTTCGTTGACTTTGACCGACCAAAGTTTGACTTTTTGTCAAACTTAACCAAATGATTATGCAATCTTTCTAACATGATTCTTTACTTGTATCTTGCATGAAACTTGATAATTTGATTCACATGCTAAATAATCGAGTCATAACGAGCCATAGGACTAATTGAACACATTTTTCACCCGACCTTGTGTCGTAACCGGTTAATTGATACAACTTATTTGTTTAGGTCAAGGCTAAACAACTATCATGCACACGTTTACTTTGTGAAGTACTTTTATACTCGTGCACTCGAGGTGAGATCATAGTCCCACCTTTTCAACAACTTTTTATACTTTTAAATTGTGGGCTGAGAAACATATACTTTGTTACATTTTGTACTACTTACTTTTATACTTTGAACACAAGTACAAGGAAAACAAACATTCCACAGCGAGTTAGAACAAAAATTCTCAATTCGATTATCATTAGTTACACTTGCAGGGTGTAAGCGAGAACTTATATTGTGTGGCCATACGGGTTTGACAAACCCTCATTACGGACGGTTCGCTACCGTCTACGGATGAAATATATTTTCGAGAAACAGTGTATGTTCTAACACTATTGTGATGGGGTTCTATGGAAGGAAACGTTAAGTCTTGATAATTGGGTGCTCGCGAACAATACTTTTGGAATGCAAACGATTTTGATAATCAACTATGGGAATACTAAATCTTGTGGTTCAAAAACAACGTTTACAAACACACCTATGATTTCACCAACGTTTTTCGTTGACAGTTTTCTATATGTTTCTCAGGTTCATACTCGGCTACTTGATACATGCTTCCGCACACTTTGATTACTTGCTTGAGGTCAAGCATACATGCATACGCTAGTGATAGCACTTTTGGATTAAACCTTAAAGCATACATACTTACGCTATTTATAGCAACTGTGATTTTCAACTTATATTATGTCGCAAGTTATTTCATTTATACTTTACAATTTTTGTAATCTTAAACTTGTTGTCGAATTGTTTGTAAACTAAACTTTGCAAGTCTTGTACGTTTCAAATGAATGCGACATAATTTTGGTCAAACGAGTCTCATATAGGGACTATGACCACGCAACGGGACCTAAGTAGTCGGCGCCGTCAATGACGATTTTGCCGGGTCGCTACATTATATATATATATATATATGGTTAGGTTCGTGATATCTATCAGAGACCAAGTCGAGTTAAATACCTTCAAGGCAAAAGTGAGTATATAGTCCCACTTTTAAGCTCTAAATATTTCGGGATGAGAATACATGCATTTTATGATTTACGTTATGGACACAAGTGATTAAAAATATATATTCTACATTGAGTTGTACCACTGGCATACTTCCCTGTAACTTGGTAACTACTATTTACATGCAGTATTGTAAACGCGAATCCTGTTGATAGATCTATCGGGCCTGACAACCCCAACCGGACTGGACGACCAGTATTCAACGGTTGCACAGTACTTCGTTTCGATGACTACACTTGGTACGGTGTAGTAAGATTTCATAATAAAGGGAATACGCGACGTTGATTAAATGTTAAGTATGGTTATTAAGTGCTCAACAACTTAGAATATTTTTTATTAAAACGTTTATGTATATGAAATCTTGTGGTCTATATTTATAACGCTGCTAGCATTAAACCTATATCTCACCAACTTTATGTTAACGTTTAAAGCATGTTTATTCTCAGGTTCCTAGAAGTCTTCCGCTGTTTGAATATATGTTAGAGAAACCATGTGCATGGAGTCATACATGTTTTATTCGAGGAAGCATTGCATTCACAAAATCATCACCGTGTATTTATTTTGACTGCATTGTCAATGGAAGTATTCTTGTAAACTGTTATTTACGATGATTGTCTATATGTAGAAATCATCAGATGTCGAAAACATTGAATTTTAAATGTTCTTTTATGGTATATCTTTTCAAAAGAATGCAATGTTTATGAAACGTATCATATAGAGGTCAAATGCCTCGCGATGTAATCATATGTTATTGTATTCGTCCCTATGGATTGGGTCGGGTCGTTTCATTTTTCGTTAACCTACAGCTGGTCTAGACGACAACTTCTTGACCTAAATCAAGAAGCGCGTGTCTTTTTCGGAAGACTTTACTTCCTTTTAATGATGGAATTGATTCATCATGTAGATCCATCTTTCTTAAATATATTACAGTAAACCCTGTAAAATAGTTAATTTAGTCCAAAACTAAAGCACCTGAAATAACTTTATAGAAACATGTGATAGATAGTTTTCAATTGAATAACTTGGTACATTCTCCCCATACTTGGCTTTTTTCATGCATCTTTTTATATCTTAATAAATAAATTCAAGCGTTTTAGTTGTTTCTCAATTTATGTCCTTTCCGAGGTAACAATAATTTCGGCATTAACACCTAGTTTTATCGTTCATAAATATGTATAAACATGATTTTGAATTCATTTAGTTAAAAAAAATTTTAAAATTTTCACAAAATTTAGAAAATAAGCCAAGTATAAACCCGAGAGAATTTATAACCATTCTCCACACTTGAGATCATGCAATACCCTCATTTGCATGAAATCAGACTATAATTATAAATTCATGAGGGTGATTAGTGTATAAAAGTAGTTAAAGATACCATAGAATTGCAGGATGATAGATGGTGCACCTCATTGTTAATTCCTTCTTGTATTATCACACATATTTTTTTTCTTCAAAAACGGTTGCTTTTCTGAACTATTTGCTAATCTTTGAAAATGCGTCTTTTACCCTTACGCATCATGCATGTTTATTAACGAGTTATGCACTAACCCGAATCCCTAATTTAACGTTAAGTGGGGTTAAACTTCCCCACACTTAGCTGACGACATGTGAAGTCGGTAGAATAAGTTCCACGAATTAGAATAGTGAGCCAGTTATTTACATCTCGGGTGGTGTATAATATGTTAATGGGTATAAAGTTTAGGCCCACCCGATCGTCACTACTTAATTCTTTTTTAAGTGTAGCTTTTAGTAAATGGATATGTCTCTTTTCTGGTTCTTGGTCAAATGGATCGTTATACACTGACATACATATTTCTATAGGGTGGACAATTCCTAACATTTTCTTCCGTTCATTCTCGGGATCAAAAGTTTCACCTCTATTACCCAATTGGGTGAAATCCGAGGTGTCATTATCTATTACAGTTCGTAGTTCATTTTTGGTAGATGACTCGTCTATTAAGAATATTGGGTTGGAAGGTTGTGGAATGGTGAATTTCGGGATCGAAGTAGATTCTTCTTCATTAACGGTACTTATCGGTCCCACCATTTTGGTCTTGTGGGTAAAATTTCCAACATTATCGTTTTCTCAAGAGTACCAATTTGTCACCCTTTCTTCTTCATCATCCATTGATGGATTGATGATTTCGTCAGTAGAGGCTAATGTGTCGATATGTTGTGAAATTGGTAAAGCTGAATAAAAAGTATCATCAGGATAATTGGTGATTTCGGAGCTCTCGAATTCATCAAAATTCGATGATATGAGATTTTCTTGCAGAATACTCCTCAGATTAACAGGTGTGTAATCTGATAGAGTTTCAGCTTGCCTATTTACAAATTCTCTCATTTGTTCATTTTGAGCATCAAGTTCTTTGAATTTGATTTTCATATAATCTAAAGAATTTTCAGACACATAATTTTCCTCGTCTTCTAGTTGTTGAGTTTGGATATATTCTTGGGAATAATCCCAATTTGAATTGTATTCTTCATAATCATTCCATTCAGGTTCCATGGGTGCATAATTTTCCATAGGAACGTAATAATAACATTCCCATGTTGAGTGATAATCTCCATAGATTTCACAACCATTTATTGTTTCGTTATTCGTGATCCAAGATTGACCGAACGAATTTCATCAATACTCGTTTGAGAGTATTGATTTCATATGTCATAAAGAGTTTCCCGTATTCCCGCCTGTCACGCGGGTGACCAGGGTTCGTTTCCCGGCAGCGGCGCCAAAAATACTTGATGTTAAAGCGAAGGGGTACAAAATACTATTATTTTTATTACGAAATATGATACAAATTACACAAGTTTTAATTATTTATTTACAGATGGGATATACCTAAACCTTGCTACAACATTATAGGCAGTGTACCTAATCGTATAGTAGTATAGTTTTTAGTAAGTCCGGTTCGTTCCACAGGGAGACGACTTATTTTACACTATATTTTTAAACAATTATATTTGTACAAAATATATATAATTATATATAGTAATAATATAAAAAGGGAGTTTACTGTTTAATGACCGATTTGTCGATTTTAAAACTTTAGTCGCAGTTAAAACCTAATGTAAAATATTAAAAATAAAAATAACTTAATTTAAAGCGTAAAGTAAATGACAATAATTAAAGTGCGAAAAATAAATAACAATATTTAAATGACAATAAATAAAATGACAGTAAATAAAAGTATGAGAAAATATAAAATAAAGGAATTATGCTTATTTAAACTTCCGTAGTCATGATGTTTGACTTTTTGATTTTAATTTATTACCATGGGTTAATTGTCCTTTGTCCTGGATTATTCGATACGTCTATTTGGTTTGTGTCTGTAGTGACCCGAACTTTTCCATGTTTATATATATATTAAATGAAATTGTTATTTACATGATTAAGTGTTTCCAACATGTTAAGCAATCAAACTTGTTAAGACTTGATTAATTGAAATAGGTTTCATATAGACAATTGACCACCCAAGTTGACCGGTGATTCACGAACGTTAAAACTTGTAAAAACTATACGATGACATATATATGGTTATATATATAGTTAACATGATTTTATTATAAGTATGTATCTCATTAGGTATTTTAACAATGAGTTATATACATAAAAATGAGACTATTAATTTAAGAAACTCGAAAACGATATATATAACGATTATCGTTATAACAACGTCTTACTAGGTACATATGAATCATATTAAGATATTGATACACATGGTTAATTATGTTAAATGATAAGTAAATATATTATTAAGTGTATTAACAATGAAATACATATGTAAAAATAAGACTACTAACTTAATGATTTCGAAACGAGACATATATGTAACGATTATCGTTGTAACGACATTTAACTGTATATATATCATACTAAGATATATTATATATCATAATATCATGACAATATAACAATTTAACATCTCATTTATTATAATAAACAATGGGTTAACAACATTCAACAAGATCGTTAACCTAAAGATTTTAAAACAACATTTACATGTAATGACTAACGATGACTTAACGACTCAGTTAAAATGTATATACATGTAGTGTTTTAATATGTATTTATACACTTTTTAAAGACTTCAAGACACTTATCAAAATACTTCTACTTAACAAAAATGCTTACAATTACATCCTCGTTCAGTTTCATCAACAATTCTACTCGTATGCACCCGTATTCGTACTCGTACAATACACAGCTTTTAGATGTATGTACTATTGGTATATACACTCCAATGATCAGCTCTTAGCAGCCCATGTGAGTCACCTAATACATGTGGGAACCATCATTTGGCAACTAGCATAAAATATCTCATAAAATTACAAAAATATGAGTAATCATTCATGACTTATTTACATGAAAACAAAATTACATATCCTTTATATCTAATCCATACACCAACGACCAAAAACACCTACAAACACTTTAATTCTTCAGTTTTCTTCATCTAATTGATCTCTCTCAAGTTCTATCTTCAATTTCTAAGTGTTCTTCATAAATTCCAAAAGTTCTAGTTTCATAAAATCAAGAATACTTCCAAGATTACAAGTTTACTTCCAAGTTTTCTAAATCCATTCCAAGTAATCATCCAAGATCAAGAAACCTTTGTTACTTACAGTAGGTTATCTTTCTAATACAAGGTAATAATCATATTCAAAATTTAATATAATTTCTATAACTATAACAATCTTATTTCGAGTGGAAATCTTACTTGAACTTGTTTTCGTGTCATGATTCTGCTTCAAGAACTTTCGAGCCATCCAAGGATCCATTGAAGCTAGATCCATTTTTCTCTTTTCCAGTAGGTTTATCCAAGGAACTTGAGGTAGTAATGATGTTCATAACATCATTCTATTCATACATATAAAGCTATCTTATTCGAAGGTTTAAACTTGTAATCACTAGAACATAGTTTAGTTAATTCTAAACTTGTTCGCAAATAAAGGTTAATCCTTCTAACTTGACTTTTAAAATCAAATAAAAACATGTCCTATATCTGTATGATATGCTAACTTAACGATTTAAAACCTGGAAACACGAAAAACACCGTAAAACCGGATTTACGCCGTCGTAGTAACACCGCGGGCTGTTTTGGGTTAGTTAATTAAAAACTATGATAAACTTTGATTTAAAAGTTGTTATTCTGGGAAAATGATTTTTATTATGAACATGAAACTATATCCAATAATTATGGTTAAACTCAAAGTGGAAGTATGTTTTCTAAAATGGTCATCTAGACGTCGTTCTTCCGACTAAAATGACTACCTTTACAAAAACGACTTGTAACTTATTTTTCTGACTATAAACCTATAATTTTTCTGTTTATATTCATAAAATAGAGTTCAATATGAAACCATAGCAATTTGATTCACTCAAAACGGATTTAAAATGAAGAAGTTATGGGTAAAACAAGATTGGATAATTTTTCTCATTTTAGCTACGTGAAAATTGGTAACAAATCTATTCCAACCATAACTTAATCAACTTGTATTGTATATTATGTAATCTTGAGATACCATAGACACGTATACAATGTTTCGACCTATCATGTCGACACATCTATATATATTTCGGAACAACCATAGACACTCTATATGTGTATGTTGGAGTTAGCTATACAGGGTTGAGGTTGATTCCAAAATATATATAGTTTGAGTTGTGATCAATACTGAGATACGTATACACTGGGTCGTGGATTGATTCAAGATAATATTTATCGATTTATTTCTGTACATCTAACTGTGGACAACTTGTTGTAGGTTACTAACGAGGACAGCTGACTTAATAAACTTAAAACATCAAAATATATTAAAAGTGTTGTAAATATATTTTGAACATACTTTGATATATATGTATATATTGTTATAGGTTCGTGAATCAACCAGTGGCCAAGTCTTACTTCCCGACGAAGTAAAAATCTGTGAAAGTGAGTTATAGTCCCACTTTTAAAATCTAATATTTTTGGGATGAGAATACATCCAGGTTTTATAAATGATTTACAAAATAGACACAAGTACGTGAAACTACATTCTATGGTTGAATTATCGAAATCGAATATGCCCCTTTTTATTAAGTCTGGTAATCTAAGAATTAGGGAACAGACACCCTAATTGACGCGAATAGTAAAGATAGATCTATTGGGCCTAACAAACCCCATCCAAAGTACCGGATGCTTTAGTACTTCAAAATTTATATCATATCCGAAGGGTGTCCCGGAATGATGGGGATATTCTTATATATGCATCTTGTTATTATCGGTTACCAGATGTTCACCATATGAATGATTTTTATCTCTATGTATGGGATGTGGATTGAAATATGAAATCTTGTGGTCTATTGTTACGATTTGATATATATAGGTTAAACCTATAACTCACCAACATTTTTGTTGACGTTTAAAGCATGTTTATTCTCAGGTGAATACTAAGAGCTTCCGCTATTGCATACTAAAATAAGGACAAGATTTGGAGTCCATGTTTGTATGATATTGTGTAAAAACTGCATTCAAGAAACTGATTTCGATGTAACATATTTGTATTGTAAACCATTATGTAATGGTCGTGTGTAAACAGGATATTTTAGATTATCATTATTTGATAATCTACGTTAAGCTTTTTAAACCTTTATTTATGAAATAAAGGTTATGGTTTGTTTTAAAAATGAATGCAGTCTTTGAAAAACGTCTCATATAGAGGTCAAAACCTCGCAACGAAATCAATTAATATGGAACGTTTTTAATCAATAAGAACGGGACATTTCAGTTGGTATCCGAGCGTTGGTCTTAGAGAACCAGAAAATTTGCATTAGTGTGTCTTATCGAGTTTGTTAGGATGCATTAGTGAGTCTGGACTTCGACCGTGTTTTCTTTAAAAATGATTGCTTAACATTTTTGTTGGAAACTATATATTTTTAACATATGAATACTATGTGATATATTAATCTCTTAACGTGTTTGATATTATGTGATAGATGTCTACCTCTAGGACAAGTCCCATTGACTCACCTAATAATAATGAAGAGTCAAATGTAAATTGGAATGATTCGTGGACTGATTCACAAGTTCCCGAAGAGGAACCGGAAGAAGAGTCGGAACCGGAAGAAGAATCAGAACCGAAAGAAGAATCGGAACCGGAAGAAGAAATAGAACCGGTGGGGGAAATAATAAAACGGTTAAGTAAAATAGAATCCTCAACCAACCGACCAAGGTTAATTATGGTCAATGGTGTTTCCACCAAGGAAGCAAAATATTGGGAGGATTACCAATTCTCCGATGAATCGGATTCCGACGAGAATTCCGATGATGTTATAGAAATTACCCCAACTGAATTTAAAAAGGCAAAAGAAAATAATAAGGGAAAGGGCATAAAAATAGAGAAATCTAATTCCAACCCCGATGAACTTTATATGTATCGTCAACCCCCGAAGTCCTTAAGTTGTAACAATGACCCGGGAACCTCTAAACCACCAGGTTTTTCTAAACCAATGTGGACAACGACGGCTCGTATTAGGGGAACATCATATATCCCTAGAAACTTGGCAAAACGAACCAAAACCGAACAAGAAGAAACGAGCGAGTCGGAATAAGATAGTTATATTCGTGTGGTGTAATATATGTAATATAGTGTGCTTATGCTTTATGATATATGTAAAAATTGCTTGTATTAATAAGTATTTTTTTTATGAATCTAACTCTTGTCTATTTTACAGTATAAAAACACAAAATGGATAGACAACCCAATATTTTAAGAGACCTACCCGGAGACATGATTGATGAAATCTTGTCTAGAGTCGGTCAGAATTCCTCGGCACAACTATTTAAGGCGAGATCAGTTTGTAAGACATTCGAAGAACGTTCCAAGAATGCCTTGGTTTATAAAAGGCTTTCGTTCGGAAGATGGGGGATATCACATTGGGAAATCCATAAGTTACGATGTGTTTACTTTGACGCATATATTGCGGGGAACCCAAATGCTATTTTACGCAACAGGTTAAGAAATTATTTTGACTCAGTATATCCGAATATAGGACTTCGTGATTTAGAAAAAGCGGCTAACATGCAACATAAAGAAGCATGTTATGCTTACGGGTTAGTAATGTTCGCTTCTCACCAAAGTGAGAACAAGAACATCGGGCTACAACTATTAAACAAAACGTTCCCACAAGTAACGGAGTCGGTAATTGGGATAAGAAATGAGGTTTTTAGGTTATTACGAGACTGTTGGTCATTACGTAACCCTCGTCCCTTTGACGACGTTACAACACGCTGTCTTATCAACGGCCATAACGGTTATGTTCCACAAGACCAAGGATGGGAAGTAGTCCTAGTAAAACCAGAATGCATGACTTGTTTCTGGACGTATGAATTACGTATCTTTATTGCCTTTGCTGAACGACTTGTGTACTAGCTAGAATTATCTTCACAACTATCTTGTATCAAAGTTATTGTATGCTATATTTCATGCTTTATGTAAACTAAGCGGTATTGTAAGTTTGTAGAATATTGTATAAAAGTTTGAACGTGAAATATTATTACAATCAGTTTTTCATATAGAATTGTAGTAGTTGAATTGTATATTAGCTACTAAGTATGAACTTAACGGGTAGGTACTACCCGAATTTAAACTTATAAAATGCTAATATGAAGAAAAAGCTTTTATAAATGAGTTCATATTATGCTACGAAATACTATTAACTACTCTTAATATTCTGTATGATTAACTTGTTCCATTTGACTATTTTGAAGGAAATGGCACCGACTACTCGACACACCGTGAATATGAATGAAGAGGAATTCCGTACTTTTCTAGCTTCAAACATAGCCGCGGTACAGGCTGCGCTACATACCAACAATAACCTTGGATCTGGCACTACAGGAAATCGTGTAGGATGCACCTACAAAGAATTCACTGCCTGCAAACCTTTAGAATTTGATGGAACCGAAGGACCGATCGGATTGAAACGGTGGACCGAGAAGGTCGAATCGGTGTTTGCCATAAGTAAGTGTACTGAAGAGGACAAAGTGAAGTACGCTATGCATACCTTCACAGGTTCTGCGTTAACATGGTGGAATACCTATCTAGAGCAAGTGGGACAAGATGATGCGTACGCACTACCGTGGTCAGCATTCAAGCACTTGATGAACGAGAAGTACCGTCCCAGAACTGAGGTCAATAAGCTCAAGACAGAACTTAGAGGGTTACGAACCCAAGGATTTGATATTACCACGTACGAAAGACGATTCACAGAATTGTGCCTATTGTATCCGGGAGCATTCGAAGATGAGGAAGAGAAGATCGACGCGTTTGTGAAAGGATTACAGGAAAGAATCAAGAAGATATAAGTTCACACGAGCCCGCCTCCATACAACAGGCATGTAGAATGGCTCACAAACTAGTGAACCAGATTGAAGAAAGAATTAAAGAACAGACTGCTGAAGAGGCCAATGTGAAGCAAGTCAAAAGAAAGTGGGAGGAAAACAGTGATAAGAATCACCAATACAACAACAACAGCAATTACAACAATAATCGCAACAATTATCCCAACAATCGCAACATCAATCGCAACTACAACAAACGGCCCAACAACAAAAACAACAACAACAACAACAACAACAACAGCAACTACAACAATCATCCCAACAACAATAATAACCGCAACAACAACAACAATCAGAAGCAGCTATGCCAAAGGTGTGAAAAGTATCACTCGGGGTTCTGCACCAAATTTTGCAACAAGTGTAAAAGAAATGGTCATAGCGCGGCGAAGTGTGAGGTCTACAGACCAGGGGTTAATAGAACGAAAGGAACAAATGGTGTCGGAACGAGTAATGGCAGAGCAAGTAGTGTCGGAGCAAGTTATGCCAATGTAGTTTGTTATAAATGTGGAAAACCGGGCCACATTATTAGAAATTGCCCGAACCAGGAGAACACGAATGGACAAGGCCGCGGAAGAGTTTTCAATATTAATGCGGCAGAGGCACAGGAAGACCCGGAGCTTGTTACGGGTACGTTTCTTATTGACAATAAATCTGCTTACGTTTTATTTGATTCGGGTGCGGATAGAAGCTATATGAGTAGAGATTTTTGTGCTAAATTAAGTTGTCCATTGACGCCTTTGGATAGTAAATTTTTACTCGAATTAGCAAATGGTAAATTAATTTCAGCAAATAATATATGTTGGAATCGAGAAATTAAACTGGTTAGCGAAACATTTAAGATTGATTTGATACCAGTAGAGTTAGGGAGTTTTGATGTGATAATCGGTATGGACTGGTTGAAAGAAGTGAAAGCAGAGATCGTTTGTTACAAAAATGCAATTCGCATTATACGAGAAAAAGGAAAACCCTTAATGGTGTACGGAGAAAAGGGCAACACGAAGCTACATCTTATTAGTAATTTGAAGGCACAAAAACTAATAAGAAAAGGTTGCTATGCTGTTCTAGCACACGTCGAGAAAGTACAAACTGAAGAAAAGAGCATCAATGATGTTCCCATTGCAAAAGAATTTCCCGATGTATTTCCGAAAGAATTACCGGGATTACCCCCACATCGATCCGTTGAATTTCAAATAGATCTTATACCAGGAGCTGCACCAATAGCTCGTGCTCCTTACAGACTCGCACCCAGCGAGATGAAAGAACTGCAAAGCCAATTACAAGAACTTTTAGAGCGTGGTTTCATTCGACCAAGCACATCACCGTGGGGAGCTCCTGTTTTGTTTGTCAAGAAGAAAGATGGTACATTCAGGTTGTGTATCGACTACCGAGAGTTGAACAAACTTACCATCAAGAACCGATACCCACTACCGAGAATCGACGACTTATTTGATCAACTACAAGGCTCGTCTATTTATTCAAAGATTGACTTACGTTCCGGGTATCATCAAATGCGGGTGAAAGAAGATGATATTCCAAAGACTGCTTTCAGAACACGTTACGGTCATTACAAGTTTATGGTCATGCCGTTTGGTTTAACTAATGCACCAGCTATGTTCATGGACCTTATGAACCGAGTGTGTGGACCATACCTTGACAAGTTTGTCATTGTTTTCATTGATGACATACTTATTTACTCAAAGAATGACTAAGAACACGGTGAACATTTGAGAAAGGTGTTAGAAGTATTGAGGAATGAATAATTGTACGCTAAGTTTTCTAAGTGTGCATTTTGGTTGGAAGAAGTTCAATTCCTCGGTCACATAGTGAACAAAGAAGGTATTAAGGTGGATTCGGCAAAGATAGAAACTGTTGAAAAGTGGGAAACCCCGAAAACTCCGAAACACATACGCCAGTTTTTAGGACTAGCTGGTTACTACAGAAGGTTCATCCAAGACTTTTCCAGAATAGCAAAACCCTTGACTGCATTAACGCATAAAGGGAAGAAATTTGAATGGAATGATGAACAAGAGAAAGCGTTTCAGTTATTGAAGAAAAAGCTAACTACGGCACCTATATTGTCATTGCCTGAAGGGAATGATGATTTTGTGATTTATTGTGACGCATCAAAGCAAGGTCTCGGTTGTGTATTAATGCAACGAACGAAGGTGATTGCTTATGCGTCTAGACAATTGAAGATTCACGAACAAAATTATACGACGCATGATTTGGAATTAGGCGCGGTTGTTTTTGCATTAAAGACTTGGAGGCACTACTTATATGGGGTCAAAAGTATTATATATACCGACCACAAAAGTCTTCAACACATATTTAATTAGAAACAACTGAATATGAGGCAGCGTAGGTGGATTGAATTATTGAATGATTACGACTTTGAGATTCGTTACCACCCGGGGAAGGCAAATGTGGTAGCCGATGCCTTGAGCAGGAAGGACAGAGAACCCATTCGAGTAAAATCTATGAATATAATGATTCATAATAACCTTACTACTCAAATAAAGGAGGCGCAACAAGGAGTTTTAAAAGAGGGAAATTTAAAGGATGAAATACCCAAAGGATCGGAGAAGCATCTTAATATTCGGGAAGACGGAACTCGGTATAGGGCTGAAAGGATTTGGGTACCAAAATTTGGAGATATGAGAGAAATGGTACTTAGAGAAGCTCATAAAACCAGATACTCAATACATCCTGGAATGGGGAAGATGTATAAGGATCTCAAGAAACATTTTTGGTGGCCGGGTATGAAAGCCGATGTTGCTAAATACGTGGGAGAATGTTTGACGTGTTCTAAGGTCAAAGCTGAGCATCAGAAACCATCAGGTCTACTTCAACAACCCGAAATCCCGGAATGGAAATGGGAAAACATTACCATGGATTTCATCACTAAATTGCCAAGGACTGCAAGTGGTTTTGATACTATTTAGGTAATAGTTGATCGTCTCACCAAATCAGCACACTTCCTGCCAATAAGAGAAGATGACAAGATGGAGAAGTTAGCACGACTGTATTTGAAGGAAGTCGTCTCCAGACATGGAATACCAATCTCTATTATCTCTGATAGGGATGGCAGATTTATTTCAAGATTCTGGCAGACATTACAGCAAGCATTAGGAACTCGTCTAGACATGAGTACTGCCTATCATCCACAAACTGATGGGCAGAGTGAAAGGACGATACAAACGCTTGAAGACATGCTACGAGCATGTGTTATTAATTTCGGAAACAGTTGGGATCGACATCTACCATTAGCAGAATTTTCCTACAACAACAGCTACCATTCAAGCATTGAGATGGCACCGTTTGAAGCACTTTATGGTAGAAAGTGCAGGTCTCCGATTTGTTGGAGTGAAGTGGGGGATAGACAGATTACGGGTCCGGAGATTATACAAGAAACTACCGAGAAGATCATCCAAATTCAACAACGGTTGAAAACCGCCCAAAGTCGACAAAAGAGCTACGCTGACATTAAAAGAAAAGATATAGAATTTGAAATTGGAGAGATGGTCATGCTTAAAGTTGCACCTTGGAAAGGCGTTGTTCGATTTGGTAAACGAGGGAAATTAAATCCAAGGTATATTGGACCATTCAAGATTATTGATCGTGTCGGACCAGTAGCTTACCGACTTGAGTTACCTCAACAACTCGCGGCTGTACATAACACTTTCCACGTCTCGAATTTGAAGAAATGTTTTGCTAAAGAAGATCTCACTATTCCGTTAGATGAAATCCAAATCAACGAAAAACTCCAATTCATCGAAGAACCCGTCGAAATAATGGATCGTGAGGTTAAAAGACTTAAGCAAAACAAGATACCAATTGTTAAGGTTCGATGGAATGCTCTTAGAGGACCCGAGTTCACCTGGGAGCGTGAAGATCAGATGAAGAAGAAATACCCGCATCTATTTCCAGAAGATTCGTCAACACCTTCATCAGCTTAAAATTTCGGGACGAAATTTATTTAACGGGTAGGTACTGTAGTGACCCGAACTTTTCCATGTTTATATATATTAATTGAGATTGATATTTACATGATTAAATGTTTCCAACATGTTAAGCAATCAAACTTGTTAAGACTTGATTAATTGAAATAGGTTTCATATAGACAATTGACCACCCAAGTTGACCGGTGATTCACGAACGTTAAAACTTGTAAAAACTATATGATGACATATATATGGTTATATATATAGTTAACATTATATTATGATAATTAAACATATCATTAAGTATATTAACAATGAACTACATATGTAAAAACAAGACTACTAACTTAATGATTTTGAAACGAGACATATATGTAACGATTATCGTTGTAACGACATTTAATGTATATATATCATATTAAGAGATATTCGTACATCATAATATCATGATAATATAATAATTTAAAATGTCTTTTGATATTATAAACATTGGGTTAACAACATTTAACAAGATCGTTAACCTAAAGGTTTCAAAACAACATTTACATGTAACGACTAACGATGACTTAACGACTCAGTTAAAATGTATATACATGTAGTGTTTTAATATGTATTTATACACTTTTGAAAGACTTCAATACACTTATCAAAATACTTCTACTTAACAAAAATGCTTACAATTACATCCTCGTTCAGTTTCATCAACAATTCTACTCGTATGCACCCGTATTCGTACTCGTACAATACACAGCTTTTAGATGTATGTACTATTGGTATATACACTCCAATGATCAGCTCTTAGCAGCCCATTTGAGTCACCTAACACATGTGGGAACCATCATTTGGCAACTAGCATGAAATATCTCATAAAATTACAAAAATATGAGTAATCATTCATGACTTATTTACATGAAAACAAAATTACATATCCTTTATATCTAATCCATACACCAACGACCAAAAACACCAACAAACACTTTCATTCTTCAATTTTCTTCATCTAATTGATCTCTCTCAAGTTCTATCTTCAAGTTCTAAGTGTTCTTCATAAATTCCAAAAGTTCTAGTTTCATAAAATCAAGAATACTTTCAAGTTTGCTAGCTCACTTCCAATCTTGTAAGGTGATCATCCAACCTCAAGAAATCTTTGTTTCTTACAGTAGGTTATCATTCTAATACAAGGTAATAATCATATTCAAACTTTGGTTCAATTTCTATAACTATAACAATCTTATTTCAAGTGATGATCTTACTTGAACTTGTTTTCGTGTCATGATTCTGCTTCAAGAACTTCGAGCCATCCAAGGATCCATTGAAGCTAGATCCATTTTTCTCTTTTCCAGTAGGTTTATCCAAGGAAATTAAGGTAGTAATGATGTTCATAACATCATTCGATTCATACATATAAAGCTATCTTATTCGAAGGTTTAAACTTGTAATCACTAGAACATAGTTTAGTTAATTCTAAACTTGTTCGCAAACAAAAGTTAATCCTTCTAACTTGACTTTTAAAATCAACTAAACACATGTTCTATATCTATATCATATGCTAACTTAACGATTTAAAACCTGGAAACACGAAAAACACCGTAAAACCGGATTTACGCCGTCGTAGTAACACCGCGGACTGTTTTGGGTTAGTTAATTAAAAACTATGATAAACTTTGATTTAAAAGTTGTTATTCTGAGAAAATGATTTTTATTATGAACATGAAACTATATCCAAAAATTATGGTTAAACTCAAAGTGGAAGTATGTTTTCTAAAATGGTCATCTAGACGTCGTTCTTCCGACTGAAATGACTACCTTTACAAAAACGACTTGTAACTTATTTTTCCGACTATAAACCTATACTTTTTCTGTTTAGATTCATAAAATAGAGTTCAATATGAAACCATAGCAATTTGATTCACTCAAAAAGGATTTAAAATGAAGAAGTTATGGGTAAAACAAGATTGGATAATTTTTCTCATTTTAGCTACGTGAAAATTGGTAACAAATCTATTCCAACCATAACTTAATCAACTTGTATTGTATATTATGTAATCTTGAGATACCATAGACACGTATACAATGTTTCGACCTATCATGTCGACACATCTATATATATTTCGGAACAACCATAGACACTCTATATGTGAATGTTGGAGTTAGCTATACAGGGTTGAGGTTGATTCCAAAATATATATAGTTTGAGTTGTGATCAATACTGAGATACGTATACACTGGGTCATGGATTGATTCAAGATAATATTTATCGATTTATTTCTGTACATCTAACTGTGGACAACTAGTTGTAGGTTACTAACGAGGACAGCTGACTTAATAAACTTAAAACATCAAAATATATTAAAAGTGTTGTAAATATATTTTGAACATACTTTGATATATATGTATATATTGTTATAGGTTCGTGAATCAACCAGTGGCCAAGTCTTACTTCCCGACGAAGTAAAAATCTGTGAAAGTGAGTTATAGTCCCACTTTTAAAATCTAATATTTTTGGGATGAGAATACATGCAGGTTTTATAAATGATTTACAAAATAGACACAAGTACGTGAAACTACATTCTATGGTTGAATTATCGAAATCGAATATGCCCCTTTTTATTAAGTCTGGAAATCTAAGAATTAGGGAACAGACACCCTAATTGACGCGAATCCTAAAGATAGATCTATTGGGCCTAACAAACCCCATCCAAAGTACCGGATGCTTTAGTACTTCGAAATTTATATCATATCCGAAGGGTGTCCCGGAATGATGGGGATATTCTTATATATGCATCTTGTTAATGTCGGTTACCAGGTGTTCACCATATGAATGATTTTTATCTCTATGTATGGGATGTGTATTGAAATATGAAATCTTGTGGTCTATTATTACGATTTGATATATATAGGTTAAACCTATAACTCACCAACATTTTTGTTGACGTTTAAAGCATGTTTATTCTCAGGTGAATACTAAGAGCTTCCGCTGTTGCATACTAAAATAAGGACAAGATTTGGAGTCCATGTTTGTATGATATTGTGTAAAAACTGCATTCAAGAAACTGATTTCGATGTAACATATTTGTATTGTAAACCATTATGTAATGGTCGTGTGTAAACAGGATATTTTAGATTATCATTATTTGATAATCTACATAAAGCTTTTTAAACCTTTATTTATGAAATAAAGGTTATGGTTTGTTTTAAAAATGAATGCAGTCTTTGAAAAACGTCTCATATAGAGGTCAAAACCTCGCAACGAAATCAATTAATATGGAACGTTTTTAATCAATAAGAACGGGACATTTCATATGGTTATGCCGTTTGGATTGACTAACGCACCAGATGTGTTCATGGACCTTATGAACCGAGTGTGTGGGCCATATCTTGACAAGTTTGTCATTGTTTTCATCGATGACATATACTTATTTACTCAAAAGAATGACCAAGAATACGGTGAACATTTGAGAAAGTTGTTAGAAGTATTGAGGAAGGAAGAATTGTACGCTAAGTTTTCAAAGTGTGCATTTTGGTTGGAAGAAGTTCAATTCCTCGGTCACATAGTGAACAAAGAAGGTATTAAGGTGGATTCGACAAAGATAGAAACTGTTGAAAAGTGGGAAACCCAGAAAACTCCGAAACACATACGCCAGTTTTTAGGACTAGCTGGTTACTACAGAAGGTTCGTCCAAGACTTTTCCAGAATAGCAAAACCCTTGACTGCATTAACGCATAAAGGGAAGAAATTTGAATGGAAGGATGAGCAAGAGAAAGCGTTTCAGTTATTGAAGAAAAAGCTAACTACGGCACCTATATTGTCATTGCCTGAAGGGAATGATGATTTTTGATTTATTTTGACGCATCAAAGCAAGGTCTCGGTTGTGTATTAATGCAACGAACGAAGGTGATTGCTTATGCGTCTAGACAATTGAAGATTCACGAACAAAATTATACGACGCATGATTTGGAATTAGGCGCGGTTGTTTTTGCATTAAAGACTTGGAGGCACTACTTATATGGGGTCAAAAGTATTATATATACCGACCACAAAAGTCTTCAACACATATTTAATCAGAAACAACTGAATATGAGGCAGCGTAGGTGGATTGAATTGTTGAATGATTATGACTTTGAGATTCGTTACCACCCGGGGAAGGCAAATGTGGTAGCCGACGCCTTGAGCAGAAAGGACAGAGAACCCATTCGAGTAAAATCTATGAATATAATGATTCACACTAACCATACTACTCAAATAAAGGAGGCGCAACAAGGAGTTTTAAAAGAGGGAAATTTAAAGGATGAAATACCCAAAGGATCGGAGAAGCATCTTAATATTCGGGAAGACGGAACCCGGTATAGGGCTGAAAGAATTTGGGTACCAAAATTTGGAGATATGAGAGAAATGGTACTTAGAGAAGCTCATAAAACCAGATACTCAATACATCCTGGAACGGGGAAGATGTACAAGGATCTTAAGAAACATTTTTGGTGGCCAGGTATGAAAGCCGATATTGCTAAATATGTAGGAGAATGTTTGACGTGTTCTAAGGTCAAAGCTGAACATCAGAAACCATCAGGTCTACTACAACAACCTGAAATCCTGGAATGGAAATGGGAAAACATAACCATGGATTTCATTACTAAATTGCCAAGGACTGCAAGTGGTTATGATACTATTTGGGTAATAGTTGATCGTCTCACCAAGTCAGCACACTTCCTGCCAATAAGAGAAGATGACAAGATGGAGAAGTTAGCACGACTATATTTGAAGAAAGTCGTCTCCAGACATGGAATACCAATCTCTATTATCTCTGATAGGGATGGCAGATTTATTTCAAGATTCTGGCAGACATTACAGCAAGCATTGGGAACTCGTATAGACATGAGTACTGCCTATCATCCACAAACTGATGGACAGAGCGAAAGGATGATACAAACGCTTGAAGACATGCTACGAGCTTGTGTTATTGATTTTGGAAACAGTTGGGATCGACATCTACCGTTAGCAGAATTTTCCTACAACAACAGCTACCATTCAAGCATTGAGATGGCGCCGTTTGAAGCACTTTATGGTAGAAAGTGCAGGTCTCCGATTTGTTGGAGTGAAGTGGGGGATAGACAGATTACGGGTCCGGAGATAATACAAGAAACTACCGAGAAGATCATCCAAATTCAACAACGGTTGAAAACCGCCCAAAGTCGACAAAAGAGCTACGCTGACATTAAAAGAAAAGATATAGAATTTGAAATTGGAGAGATAGTCATGCTTAAAGTTGCACCTTGGAAAGGCGTTGTTCGATTTGGTAAACGAGGGAAATTAAATCCAAGGTATATTGGACCATTCAAGATTATTGATCGTGTCGGACCAGTAGCTTACCAACTGGAGCTACCTCAACAACTCGCGGCTGTACATAACACTTTCCACGTCTCAAATTTGAAGAAATATTTTGCTAAAGAAGATCTCACTATTCCGTTGGACGAAATCCAAATCAATGAAAAACTTCAATTCATTGAAGAACCCGTTGAAATAATGGATCGTGAGGTTAAGAGACTTAAACAAAACAAGATACCGATTGTTAAGGTTCGATGGAATGCTCGTAGTGGACCCGAGTTCACCTGGGAGCGTAAAGATCAGATGAAGAAGAAATACCCGCATTTATTTCCAGAAGATACGTCAACACCTCCAACTGCTTAAAATTTCGGGACGAAATTTATTTAACGGGTAGGTACTGTAGTGACCCGAACTTTTTCATGTTTATATATATATTAAATGAAATTGTTATTTACATGATTAAGTGTTTCCAACATGTTAAGCAATCAAACTTGTTAAGACTTGATTAATTGAAATAGGTTTCATATAGACAATTGACCACCCAAGTTGACTGGTGATTCACGAACGTTAAAACTTGTAAAAACTATACGATGACGTATATATGGTTATATATATAGTTAACATGATTTTATTATAAGTATGTATCACATTAAGTATTTTAACAATGAGTTATATACATAAAAATGAGACTATTAATTTAAGAAACTCGAAAACGATATATATAACGATTATCGTTATAACAACGTCTTACTAGGTACATATGAATCATATTAAGATATTGATACACTTGGTTAATTATGTTAAATGATAATTAAATATATTATTAAGTGTATTAACAATGAAATACATATGTAAAAATAAGACTACTAACTTAATGATTTCGAAACGAGACATATATGTAACGATTATCGTTGTAACGACATTTAACTGTATATATATCATACTAAGATATATTATATATCATAATATCATTATAATATAACAATTTAACATCTCATTTGTTATAATAAACAATGGGTTAACAACATTCAACAAGATCGTTAACCTAAAGGTTTCAAAACAACATTTACATGTAATGACTAACGATGACTTAACGACTCAATTAAAATGTATATACATGTAGTGTTTTAATATGTATTTATACACTTTTGAAAGACTTTAAGACACTTATCAAAATACTTCTACTTAACAAAAATGCTTACAATTACATCCTCGTTCAGTTTCATCAACCATTCTACTCGTATGCACCCGTATTCGTACTCGTACAATACACAGCTTTTAGATGTATGTACTATTGGTATATACACTCCAATGATCAGCTCTTAGTAGCCCATGTGAGTCACCTAACACATGTGGGAACCATCATTTGGCAACTAGCATAAAATATCTCATAAAATTACAAAAATATGAGTAATCATTCATGACTTATTTACATGAAAACAAAATTACATATCCTTTATATCTAATCCATACACCAACGACCAAAAACACCTAAAAACACTTTCATTCTTCAATTTTCTTCATCTAATTGATCTCTCTCAAGTTCTATCTTCAAGTTCTAAGTGTTCTTCATAAATTCCAAAAGTTCTAGTTTCATAAAATCAAAAATACTTCCAAGATTACAAGTTTACTTCCAAGTTTTCTAAATCCATCAAAGTAATCATCCAAGATCAAGAAACCTTTGTTACTTACAGTAGGTTATCTTTATAATACAAGGAAATAATCATATTCAAACTTTAATTCAATTTCTATAACTATAACAATCTTATTTCGAGTGGAAATCTTACTTGAAATTATTTTCGTGTCATGATTCTGCTTCAAGAACTTTCAAGCCATCCAAGGATCCTTTGAAGCTAGATCTATTTTTCTCATTTTCAGTAGGTTTATCCAAGGAACTTGAGGTAGTAATGATGTTCATAACATCATTCTATTCATACATATAAAGCTATCTTATTCGAATGTTTAAACTTGTAATCACTAGAACATAGTTTAGTTAATTCTAAACTTGTTCGCAAATAAAAGTTAATCCTTCTAACTTGACTTTTAAAATCAACTAAACACATGTTCTATATCTGTATTATATGCTAACTTAATGATTTAAAACCTGGAAACACGAAAAACACCGTAAAACCGGATTTACGCCGTCGTAGTAACACCGCGGGCTATTTTGGGTTAGTTAATTAAAAACTATGATAAACTTTGATTTAAAAGTTGTTATTCTGGGAAAATGATTTTTATTATGAACATGAAACTATATCCAAAAATTATGGTTAAACTCAAAGTGGAAGTATGTTTTCTAAAATGGTCATCTAGACGTCGTTCTTTCGACTGAAATGACTACCTTTACAAAAACGACTTGTAACTTATTTTTCCGACTATAAACCTATACTTTTTCTGTTTATATTCATAAAATAGAGTTCAATATAAAACCATAGCAATTTGATTCACTCAAAACGGATTTAAAATGAAGAAGTTATGGGTAAAACAAGATTGGATAATTTTTCTCATTTTAGCTACGTGAAAATTGGTAACAAATCTATTCCAACCATAACTTAATCAAATTGTATTGTATATTATGTAATCTTGAGATACCATAGACACGTATACAATGTTTCGACCTATCATGTCGACACATCTATATATATTTCGGAACAACCATAGACACTCTATATGTGAATGTTGGAGTTAGCTATACAGGGTTGAGGTTGATTCCAAAATATATATAGTTTGAGTTGTGATCAATACTGAGATACGTATACACTGGGTCATGGATTGATTCAAGATAATATTTATCGATTTATTTCTGTACATCTAACTGTGGACAACTAGTTGTAGGTTACTAACGAGGACAGCTGACTTAATAAACTTAAAACATCAAAATATATTAAAAGTGTTGTAAATATATTTTGAACATACTTTGATATATATGTATATATTGTTATAGGTTCGTGAATCAACCAGTGGCCAAGTCTTACTTCCCGACGAAGTAAAAATCTGTGAAAGTGAGTTATAGTCCCACTTTTAAAATCTAATATTTTTGGGATGAGAATACATGCAGGTTTTATAAATGATTTACAAAATAGACACAAGTACGTGAAACTACATTCTATGGTTGAATTATCGAAATCGAATATGCCCCTTTTTATTAAGTCTGGAAATCTAAGAATTAGGGAACAGACACCCTAATTGACGCGAATCCTAAAGATAGATCTATTGGGCCTAACAAACCCCATCCAAAGTACCGGATGCTTTAGTACTTCGAAATTTATATCATATCCGAAGGGTGTCCCGGAATGATGGGGATATTCTTATATATGCATCTTGTTAATGTCGGTTACCAGGTGTTCACCATATGAATGATTTTTATCTCTATGTATGGGATGTGTATTGAAATATGAAATCTTGTGGTCTATTATTACGATTTGATATATATAGGTTAAACCTATAACTCACCAACATTTTTGTTGACGTTTAAAGCATGTTTATTCTCAGGTGAATACTAAGAGCTTCTGCTGTTGCATACTAAAATAAGGACAAGATTTGGAGTCCATGTTTGTATGATATTGTGTAAAAACTGCATTCAAGAAACTGATTTCGATGTAACATATTTGTATTGTAAACCATTATGTAATGGTCGTGTGTAAACAGGATATTTTAGATTATCATTATTTGATAATCTACGTAAAGCTTTTTAAACCTTTATTTATGAAATAAAGGTTATGGTTTGTTTTAAAAATGAATGCAGTCTTTGAAAAACGTCTCATATAGAGGTCAAAACCTCGCAACGAAATCAATTAATATGGATCGTTTTTAATCAATAAGAACGGGACATTTCAGTGTCCATAACAGTCCATCGGCCATAATTATAAAGTGCGAGTGTCCCCGTCAAATTATCCTTATATCCGAAGTCAAATATTCCAACTATTTGGGGATTTAAACTATAATTACACCAATTTTCCTTGTATATAATTCACCCCTGTTTTAATAAGTCCATTGACTATTAATCCATTCTCATGTCCGGTTAAATGAACGATTATTAGTACTTATAAATATCCCGCCCATCGTGTCCGATCGAGTGTATGTGGTTATTTATAGGTACGTCCAATTGTAAATCTTTATATTAAATTTACGAACTATCATTCAGTTAAACAAATATAAAGCCCATTAATAGCCCATAGTCCAATTTCCATAAGTGTCGGTCTTTTGTCCAAACCCCAATTATGGTCCAAAGTTCAATAACCCCGTCTTAATATTTAGTCCAACATCACGATTACTTCGGCTCAAATAAGCATAATAACAACTTAGTTACGAGACATTAATTTTTAAAAAGGAGAACATAACTTACATTGAGTATTTATCGCGTAGCTTTACACAGACAGAACTTCGACTTTAAAACCCGTAAAATAACCTTTACATAACCCAAACTAACCTAATATAAAACTAAACTAATATATATATATATATATATATATATATATATATATATATATATATATATATATATATATATATATATATATATATATATATATATATATATATATAGATATAGATATTGATATTGTGTAAAGAACTCGGCCAGAATTCGTTGCATTTATAGGACCTGGCCTGGAATTTTCATCCATGCGATCGCATGGAATTTCTGCCTTCTGGCCATGCGATCGCATGGCCACCCTAAATCTAGCTGTTTTGCTTTGTTTCTAGCTTGTCGACATAATTTAATAAATATATATAATTTATATAATTATATATATTATATTATATTCTTGTGCATAGTAGACTTGTAATTTTAGGTCCGTTGCGTCGCGCGTTGATAGTTGGCTCAGGTCCCGATTCTGAATTTTCGAACGTCTTTTCGTACGCGTAGATATCTTGTACTTTGCGTTTTGCAATTTGTAATTTGCAAAAAAAATTATTTTCCTTAACTCCCAAAATCCGTGCAAGTCTTTAACTCACTTTTTAGGACGCTTTTGAGTGCACTATGGCTTTAAGGACCCTTTTTCAGTTTTAGTGGCACTTTTTCTTCAATTCTTTAATCTTCGTGCTTCGTCTTCGCATTTTTTTATTTAAACGATTACAACTTAAAAATAGAATAATTACAACTAAAAACTTTACATATTGGGATGATATTGTGACTAAATATATATTCATTTGGAGCACTATCAACGGTCAAGCAAATAGCGTTGAAACAATTGTGAATTCGCTGTCTTTTCGCTTGAGCGAATGTGAGTTCGCGGTATTGTCGCTGAACATTACTGGGTACAAATTTGCAAAGTTTGCGGTAGAGTCGGTTGGCTTGTTCTTCTTCTGCAGCCTCATCCGCATCTTCTTTGTGGTTTGATGCTTCGGCGTTAGAAGGGAGGCTTAAATTTTCATTGCCGGGCTCTTCAAAAATATCATCAGGAATATCACCACCGATTTTATACAGCTGCTCTGGCCCCTCTGAATCTGAAAGCACAACTAACAGCGAATAACAAATTAAAATAAGTTAAAGGATATGAGAATAATACTCGTAGAATATATGAGGTAGTATTGAATATCGCTAACTTACTTGTTTCTTGCTCAGCAATAGAGCGAAGGCGTCTTTTGCAGGGAGTAGTAGCCCCCTCCGTCGTTGCTTTACGTTTTCCGCGGTCTTCGCCACCAGGAATGGAAAACGTATTGAGAATCGGTTAGTCAATAGGTATTATTTCGCCGTCGCCCTCTTTTAAGCGGTGCGCAGGACTAATCCCGTTAACGTTCGCGGACCTCATCAATAATTCAAGGTCAATCTCTGCAAAATGGCACCGCAAAAAACGTCAAACAAATATAAAGAATGATATATCATGCTTCTTTGTATAAAAGAAAAGTATCAGCAATATACCGTTGTTGGCTGTGTTGACCAAAAGCGCGTCGCAATCGCCCCATAGCCAATACATAGATACTCCGCCAATATAAAGCGGCACGTTGGAGTACGCTCACATAATCAAGCCTGCATTCTTGATTATTTTCAGAATATCTTGTTCAAGGTCATCTGGGGTGACCTTGTCATTAACAGTGGCGTCCATCTCGATACACCAAGCTTTGGGTATGTTACTATCGACGTGGGTGGTATTGTTAATAAAGAAGAATGAGCTGCACCAGTTCCCAATAGAATCCTTGAGAGAAGTCATCACGCCATGGCGACCGCGGAATGAATACCATCCCTTATCATAAGGTGTAAGGCTGTTAAAATCGCGAAAGGCATTAAGTAATGGTTGCTTATTGAGTGCTTTGCAGTACATCTCAAAAAGCACAATCTTATTAACCGCGTTTGGGTACAGTTGCGCAACTGCAACCTTGTAATATTCGCATACACTGCAAAAGAAGGGGGTAAGTGGCAGGCGTAAATTGCCATGTGAAATGGCGACCTCATAAATCGTAATCATGCCTTTGGGAGGGGCATTGGCCCTATCGTCCGATGATGGTGCAGTTGGCGAGAATTGTGCAAGAAGTGGATAATATTGTTGTAGGGTTTGGATTTTCGCCTCCGTCATATATGAAACGAAGGCGCTAGGAGTGTTGGCAGATGATGAAGATGCCATTTGTAATAATATAAGTAGATCTGATGATAAATTGAAGAATATTAAAAGTTGAATCGCTAAATTGCAAAGGATGCGTGTGAGTTTCGGTAAGGAAGTTTGATTGATTAAGAAATTAAAGAAGAAAGTGTAAAGTTGTTAATGTGAATTGTCAAGCTATTTATAATAGAAATCTGGGCGAGGAAGTCGTAAAGGTAATGATTAACTTTAAACGGTTAAAATTACCGCAACGCGTTAATGGTAATTTTATAGCCGTTACAGCGTTTCTGATTAGTCAGCTTTGCAGGATTACCATTATTATTAAGTGTTGTAATTGCAAAAAATCAACGGTAATAAATTAGTGGTGAAAAAATTATTAAAAATTGTTGCAAATATTTTTTAAAGTTGCATATCTTATTTTTTAGAGTTTATCATGATACACTTGCTTCGCGAAATGTATCATAATAAACTGGGGGGACTTGATCATATACATAGCATTGTATATGTGTATTTTATTTACTAAAGGCTAAAAGCAGAAGTTACGCGAAGTATATTCGAAAGGCTTGAAATATTCGCTGAAAATAAAGATAGCGGATCAGTTTCCGCGCTAATGAAAGACTGCGGGTCACTTCGCTAAGTTTTCGCGGATAGTTAAGCAATCCGTAGACCGCGAATATTTCGAATACTATAAATAGGGAGCTTGGCCTCTCATTTATGGGTTGTTGATTCTCTGCCATTTGCCCGGACCTTTGTAATTTTCTCTTGTGATCTTGCCCAAGGAACTTTTACATTGTGTCGAGGTGAATCATGCTAATTAACAATCAAGACCGGGTCGGGGTGGTTGATCACTTGATTGTTAAAGTGAAAGACGATTATCAGGACCTAAAATAATCATCAAACATCTCATCTTCCATCTCAATCTCATTGCACTCAATCCTTAATTAAGTAGCTCATTAATTATGGATTGATCAGCCGCCGTGTAGCCAACCTCATTAACCCAAATGTTTTGTGACGAACAGACTTCACCTTCTAAGTTAGCAACCACTAAATAATGTGTATGCTTCACCTAGCTAGATTTTATAAATGCGAATAACGATCCAAAGTTGCCCAAATGTGTGTACGAATTAGCCATGGCTAGAATACCCCCAAACAATCCGTCCACTTTATGAAGTCCAATTCTTGATCTCGGAGGTCAGACCAATTTTTCCAAAAACACTCTCGATCATATAACGCGCAATTTCCTTCTACAAACGTCCAATGAAGAAAGTTAAACCTTGAGAACCAGCAGAAAACTCATTCTTCATCACCGGTGAGCTGGCCGGAAGGGACACTCTCTAAGCACCACACTCATTATCATCGGAAACCGTGCACGCTGTCTGAGTATAAATTCTTGAAGGAAAGTGAGCAACCGAATGTGAAGGATCCCGTCGAAAGGTGTCAACGGGAGTTTGAAATGTACAGTAATTAGTAGCATTTTGAACCGGTTCGAACTTGTTGGATCACAGGCCCCTTAATCAATATAGTTTAACACAACAATAGATTGAAGAACGAAGGGTGTGATAATTTATACTCAATTGTGCAAAATAAATAAACGCTACATATAGGTTGGTGACAAAAGGAATAGGAATGAAAAAGCTTCTACCATACTTTCATTATTAACAAAACACAAAATATATATAGCCTACTATATTAACCGAGTACTTACCATCTCTTCCTATAACTATAATAAATCAAACTTGGCATAAACGAATTAATCTAACAATCACCAAGGTTTTTCTATGCCATATATTTACCACACTTGTAAAATCTAACGAGGCTCTCCCATACACGTTCCACACCATCTCGACTCTTCTTGGACACCGGACCTCTTCTCTGGCCACGTCCATAGTCATCTGTTGAACCCCCATAGCCACAATATACAACCGTGTGTTTTCATTCAACCACTTGGATACCCTCCAATTTCCCGATTCCTCTTTTATACGCTCCTATTGACAAACTTGTTCCACTAAACTTTTACACCGCCCAAGAAAACATGTCGAACACGGTATATCGTTTTCTTGTACCTCCACCTGTTAGTCTCGTATCACGAACAAATTTTTGACAATTTCTCAACACCCATTACAACTTCAACTATCGTGATCAAACTGCTTCAAGAAACTCCTAACACCATCCAAGAAACAAACCCTGACCACAAGCTATCACGATTTCTTGTCCCCCGGTTTAGTTTCTTCTCACGAACAACATGACCTAGTTGAACATGCACCCTAAGCTCTTGATACCAATTGTGGATCACAAGCCCCTTAATCAATATAGTTTAACACAATAGATTGAAGAACGAAGGGTGTGATAATTTTCATACACAATTGTGCAAAATAAATAAAAGCTACATATAGGTGGGTGACAAAGGAAAAGGAATGAAAAAGCTTCTGCCACACTTTCATTAATAACAATACACAAAAAATATATAGCCTACTATATTAACCGATTACTTACCCTCTCTTCCTATAACTATAATAAATCAAACTTAGCATAAACCAATTAATCTAGGAGAACTTAGCCGTTAAAGGTAGCAAATCGGAAAAGGAGACAGTAGAATTCATATAATCTATAGGTAATGGTTACAACGAAATTAATAGGAGAGGACAAGAGAACAATAGAGAACAATAAAAGAGAAAAGTCAATGCGGAGGAGAAAGAGAGTACATAAAAAACGGTGGAAAGTGGTGTTAGTTGTGGCGTAAAAGAGGGGGAAATGGTAAGTTCAAAAAAAACCGGTAGGCTTGGGTTCTGAGGTTGAGAGAGTTTCAAAAACAAAGGCATACCATGCCCTCGGGAGAAACTAGTGATGATTGCCATGAATGCAGCCCTCGAGGACATGTACAAGAAGGTCTTTGCCGATTCCATATATTTTCTTGGTCTTCCATTCTGTCATATTCCCCGACATTGTTCTCGGACTATGTCCCCTGGAAAAAATTGATAATAATGATAATGATAATGATTTATAGTCTTTAGTATTAGTATATATACGATACGATAATAATGATAATGATTTATATGTATATAAAGTATACATAACTCTTTGTTTTTATATTTGCATTTGGCAACTACAATATGTATATACATGGAATTATTTAAAGTCATTATGCTATTGATATAATAAATAAATTAGTTTATTTTATCAAAATCGGTATACAATTATTGGTTAAAAAATTAAATGTTGAGAAACTATAAAACAAATCTATTGTAATACATGTTTATGTTTTGTTTACTGAGAATTTTTGTGATTCTTTGATTATTTTTTAAAATATGTTTTTTTAATAAACTCGTGATTTTACGAGTGACTTGACGATTGAAAAGAGATATCTAAGTACCGGAGATGAATTAATATTATTCAATATGAGAGAGGAATGTGAATTTTGGTAGTTGGTGTTATGAATGATAAGTATTCATCCACGTATTTGAAACTTCAACTACTATAATTGTAACATTAATCATCTAGAGACAGTGAGATAAGAGAGCAACAAGTTGGACCAAAGGTACTAAAAGCTGTAGTCTGGTTGAAGCTATGATGAGAAAATTGTAATCTAGTTAGATGATAACAAAATGCGTATCACATAACCAACCCCGACGACGTGTTCGATGGCTCTGTTAACGTACGAAAATGATGATGATGGTGGTGATAAGGATGAAAGAATGAGATTCTCAGGCAGTGGTAGGACCGACGGTGGATTGAAGCTTCTGGAGATCACTCTTGTGTACTCCTTTCCGGTGAAAATAAAAATAAATAAATAAAAAGGTTATAGTGGATGGTGAGGATAAAGTAGTATGTGGGATGAAAGGTAAGGTGAGATTATGGATGGCAATGGATCGGATATGGATTGAATGAGGCCGTATCCATATTCATATCCATTTATTTTTTTACTTTTCATCCATTCATATCCATATCTGTTGGGTGAAGTGGGTTAATGGATAATTATCCATATCCATTTAAATTTATTTTATTTTTAACAATTATAAGCGGTGGTTCACTATATACGATCAAAAGTAATATTTTTAATAGTGTATGCGACCGAAAGTCACATTTTACTAATCTATATAACAAATATTCAATAGATAACTTATTAAACGTGTAAAGATATCGACATGTAAGTTGTTTACTTTTAGTTACATGGAATCACATTTGAACCACCAAAGTACGATAAATACATTTGATTATTTAAACAAAACAAAATATAAGAAGAAAGTTATATTTTTAGAGAAAATATAAAGAAAGATGAATATGAATATAATTAATGAAATATCACTACATAAATGATACTAATTTGAGTGATAAATTTATATATTTAGTTATTTCGGGTGAAAGCGGGTTTATCCATGGATGAAATTTTTTCATCCACATCCATATCCATATTCATATCCATTTAGATCATCTATATCCACGAATAATCGGGTGGATCGGATGGATATCTACTGGATCGGGTATCAATTGTCATCCCTATGTGAGACTGTCAAAATTACAAAAAAAAAAAAAAAAAAAAAAAAAACAATTAATGTTCGTTCGAGTTGGCTGATATACTTATTTGAAATAAAAACAAATCTAAAATAATTCTAAGAATCACCTATTAATCATAAAAATTTTTAGAACAATCTAGTGTGGAATAATTGAATTTTTCAGTTTATAATCCCGTTACTGGATGCAAGGAATCTTAGATAACAAAACATATACAGTAAGACCACCATTAACCGAGCGTGATCGCTACCAAAACACCACCATCACGCCACCATAACATCACTATGGGGCGTGATGGGTCAAGAATTTTGTCGGCGCGATGAGTCCATCACCTGACGTGTTTCAGTCGATGGTTGCTTTTGATTGGCCAACACGAAAATGGATCTGTTGAAGTTTACAAAAAAAAGCCGTTGCAAAATAAATAAAATTTTAATTAATTTTATAAATAATAAATTTTTTATATCTCTATAAATAGAATACATTTCATCCCATTTTTTTTTCTTCACAAAATACTCTCATTTATATCACTTTTCACTCCAAATTTCTCTAAAATATTTCCTATTTCATAACCATGTCTCAAAATCTCGAACCAAGTGATTTCGGTTCAGGTAATCTCTACAAATTCGGGTCACCAAATATGCCCGGTTGATGTGTTGAAACAGTACCTTTTATTTATGAACGGATTTGAGTTGTTTTGTTACACGAATTGATTTATTGTATATATGGTATTTTAACGATTTTAGGTTGGTTTCAAACATATATAGGCAACTGGTCCTATCCATGTAGTTTAGTTTGTTGGTAAATCCGGTTCGTTCCACAGGGAGACAGTGTTCAATGGTTTTTAATAGTCTTTGAAGTTAAACTTATTTTAAGGGAGTTTTGGATTAGGAATTGATAATACTACATAATAATAAAATATAACTTAATCCTAATTTAATTGAACAACTTATTAATTTATACGAATACATTATTTATAATTATTAACTTAAAAGTAAATTAATTGAAATTATACTAATAAATTTATTACTAAATGATAATTAATAAAATAATAACTTTTAATAAAACTAATTGTTTAGAATTTTGTTTTGCGCAATTATAATATAAATTTATTTAAATTAACTAAATAGCATGTTTTAACTAAATTAATATAAATTAAGAGGAATTATAATAATTAACTAATTATAAACTAATTACTAATTATAAATTATCATAATTAATACTAATTATAAATTAATAACTTAAATATAATAATAAAATATTTAAAACCCTAAATTTTAACCTAGTTCGCTACAGTACTCGTATTTGTACTTACGCGTTTCGCGTAGTTATGTACGCTTTTCGCGTATGGTTTAATACGTACGCGTATCGTGTAGATTTATACGCGATCCGCGTATGTTATAATCCAGGTGACAAAACAGTAACGAATACACTGAGTTATAATGTTGTGTATATATATTTTTTTTTAGTTTTAACTTTACTGAAAAAATAAACGTAAATAATAATAATAATGATTTATAAAATAAAAGGGAGTGTTTACTTAAATGTGTCACCTCTAGGTCCATGGATTGTTTTAAGTTTAAGCTCGTATTAAAATGTTTAGTATAAAACTTATATTTTTCTTTCGAATAAATAAAGTTTCGACTAGCTAAATTAAATCTAATTTTCATTTGATCTTATTTAGATAGTTACTATTCTCCAAGTATTTAAATTGAGACCTAATCTAGTTTTGACTTTCGCCAATACCCAAATCATAACGGTTTTCCTTTTTACAATTTCACTATTATATAACTATTGATATTACCCAAACCACCTAAGTTTATTTCTAAATTAGTGTTAATAACTTATTCATAAATTCGTCTAGATCACTTTTTAGTGTTGAAACTTAATTTATATAAAAAAAATAACTTTCGTTATTTAAATCTAATAAATTAAGTGGCAAGGGTTAAATACCTAATTACATAATAATGGTTCTCTTAACTAGGCTCAATGTTAAAAATACCTAAGTTACATTTTAATTTTTACAAATGATAAAAATCCATTTCACTAGGGCTCTACATCTAAGCAAACACTAGGGAAATTTAGCTACTCATTATACTAGGGTAAACATAAAAATATAAATATACAAACATAACAATAACTATAAAAATTGATAACGATAATTTTAACAGAATATACTTACTAAAAATTCTTCACTTTCATTAACTTCAAATGGTAGAAAATTACAATAACAACAACCTTTCACGCGTACAAACGTAACCTTTAATCACGAACAATACACCCTTAATATTTGAAACTATCCTAAATATTGAACCTTGAAACTGAAAATGAAATTGAATAATACGGAGTACAAAAAATAAATAACAGTAACTAATGTATATTAATTTGTGTGTAGTCTTCTGCTCTATTACTCTCTGTACTCAACTCTCTCTGCTCTCATAGTACTCCGTATTATAGCATCTTGAGAATTGGAGAGTGGATCAATAGTGCACGTGCTCCTCTTTGTAAAAGAATACATAAACTATTTTGAGTGTGCTACTTTGGTAAAAGAATACATACAATATTCAAAGTGTGTTAGGTGTTACATCAATTGGATCCACTATATGAAAATAAATATTATTCTTCGACCGACCCATGTGAAAAGTTGAATCTGAATTTGCCCCAACATTACGCGTTTCGCGTACTAAACCACACGTTTCGCGTAAGAGTTAAATAGAATCTGGCATTTGGATCATAACGTACGCGTTTCGCGTAAAATGCCACGCGTTCCGCGTAAGTGTAATCTGAAATCTTTTTATTTTTATTATTATGTTTGTTCTTTGTTGATCCCGTGTTGACGTAAATTGACTTGGAACTTTCATTTGAAACCTTTTTCTTCGCTCATCTTGAACTTGCGTTTGGGTAAACATTATCTTGATATGTAATTGGTTTAAATCCATCGTTTATTGTTATTTTATCGTCGTTTATTCAAACAGCAAGCTCGCGTTAACTTTTGTCATTTTCTCGTGATTTATACATTTGAATGTCTTAGTAAACAGTAAAAACCTATGAAATATAAATGATATTGCATCGAATAATATGTATGTTTAAAGCAATATCAAAATACCCCACACTGGAACGTTGCTTGTCCTCAAGCAATCACATCTTTTAAACAGAACCGGAACATTACATATTTTTCCTTATCGAACATTAAATCACACAACACACGCTACACGAAATGAAACACACGCTATATGGAATAAGTTGGAAACACTACACAATTTTTTATTGAATCACACGCACACCACACGAAATAAAATTCTGAAAACAGAAACAAAGTTGAAACTTGTGATTAAGGTTTAAAAATTTGGATCCTTAGGGAAAATTGGACCATGTGAAAACGTTTTATGATTTTTATAAAATGTCATGCTAGTTTTTACACTAGACACGTTTTCCGATTTTAACCTCGAATTCCGGTTGAGGGTAACTGAAAACAGAAGCCTCAGTCGGCGATTAGCAAGCTATCCGCCCCCATAATTGAAGTATCATGGAACTTGAAACCGAATGTCCTAAAAATGGTTTTACACAATATAATTCATAAAATAGCATAAGTTTTAGAATAAAATTATATCGTGTCCAAATATAATCGGTGAACCATGAGTTTGCACACCTCAATTTGTTATGGCATATGCATGTTGACCGCGGTCAAACATAGATGCGGTTGATCTTTACGGAGATCATCCATCTGGGGATTAGATTCATTAGTCTTAAAAGCTAATTTGCAATGTGCCCCCCATTGTACGAGACAGATCCATCTCATGGTTAGGATAAGTCTGACCACCAAAAACCCTGTTTGATGCTGAGGTGTGGTGGATTTCCAGCCGATGATAGTGATGACTTTTCAAGATTTTTCGTCAACCTGCAGCTGTTCTGAACTACATCTTCTAACATAAGTTAGCAAGTGTGTCATTTTGGAAGACTTTACTTCCTTAACGAGATATTCAGGTTTATACATTCCAAAGCGATGATATCTGCAATAAACTTCATAGAAACATGTGATAAATGGTTCTAAAAAATATGGGCTTATAAATTCCTTTATACTTGGTTTTCTTTTATATATTTTAATCAAATAAACTTATGTATTTTTAATGTATGGAGACAATAATTTCGGTTTTTGACACCTAATCTTTAATTGCTCGTAAATACCTTAAAAATTGATTAGTTATATTTGTTTAAAAATTGTAAAAAATTTTCATAAAACCCACTAAATTATAAGTTCTCGAGAATTTATATACTCCCACCCCACACTTAAGATTATGTAATGCCCTCATTACATAAAATCAGATTAAATATATAAATTTGAGAGGAAAAAAAGTGTAAAGTATGTAGAACTTCCTCTGTTAAGTAATTGGACGTTGTAAAATGTTTATCGTATGAACATATCCAATCCGTTTTATCACAATAATACTTTCGTGTTTCGCTATGTTGAATCTCATCATCGTAAGTACCTGTCAACAAATATGTCAATCACAAACGAGATGGGGTTGTACTTTAGTAGTACAAAAAATTTTACCCCACACTAAAGTTTTTGTAAAGATAAATAATGATAAGAATAAATTAACACACCATAAAAATCATTTTATACAAACAAATACAAAATAAATAATTCTAAAAATAAAAAGAAAAACTAGAAAAATGACCACGCAGGGCCTCCCTGATCTTCCTGTTCTCGCTCATGTTGCTGCCGTTGTTCGTTTAGGCGTTGTTCCTCGTAAAAACGCCTATAGGCTTCCTGACTCGCGGCTAGGGCAGCGTTGGGATCATAAGGTGGAGGTAGAGGGTCACCGTGTCCCTACCATTGGGGGTATGATGGGAAGACTGAGGGTGCGTATTGTTGTGGGTTAGCTGCGTATAAATAAGCCTGATGATGCGCCCACTCTAACTGTGCTCCCTGGCCCCTCTGATCGTAGCGGATGTTTTCTAACATATTATCCTGAGCCAGTTGGGTATGCCTAATGTCCCCTATTTGCCTAGACAAACTAGTGTATTGTTCTTCTGATCTCCGTCCCTAATTATTATACGAGTTCCTTAAATCTAAACTCAATGAATTAAACGAATTTTGTAGCATATCGAAATCAGAAACACCTACATTAGACGTACTAGCCTCATCTGGCTGTCTTCGTCTCCTCCTAGTTTTCCTAGCGGGTTCCTCATCCTCCTCCATAGGAGCGTGAGCAACTACTTCTTGCCGTCTCAAACTAATTACCCCACCCCTCACTTGTATGGCCTTAGCCGTCCTATACACGTCCAATCCTAAAGTTTTAACAACTTGATCTACATGATGGATTGGCGGTTCTGATTCACTCGGGTCGAGTCCGAACCAGCTTCCTAGACACGTGATGTAGTGACCCCCCGACATGTCACTTGTCCCTCGAGCACCCTTACCAACATGGGCCAAAAAGTAAGCAACTCCATAGGGTATACTAATAAATGTATCCCTATCTCTGATCGCATCCAAGTACCAAAGGTCAATATAATTAATTTTATCTGTATTAGTAAACGACCTTTGGTTTATTGTGTTCGCTATAAACTTATGAATTATTCTAAAGCGAACATCAGTGATCTTTAGATAAGATTCCTGGCCTAGCTCATAAGTATTTCTATTAGTGAAAGATTTCCAAACTATACCAGAATTATAGTTACCTGTATATCTAGCCCCTGTAAAAATATATTCCCTAAAACCGGGAGTTATCATCTCCTCAACGGTGTAAATCCCTAATGCGGTAGTCACGTCGCTTAGGGACATTGCTCTATCTACCCCACCCAGCCTAAATTGTAGAAAATTAATATCATCGATATTTTCTGGGTGTAAACTTATTCTAACGGTAGAGTAGAACTCTAAACACTATTCTCTATATACAGGGCTATTTAAACTAAACAATCTCTCAAAATCATTAAAAACCAAAGTCATCCCAAATTCGTTTGTAAAACTTTGGTTTAAAATTCCCCTTATTGGCACATCTAAATTGACTGGGGGTCCTAAAGGAGCCCAGTCCACAACGTATACTGGAGAGATGTTTCTACTGACCAGAGAAAGTAAGTCCTTAACCTTTTGTAATCGGTTAGGTACATCATCAGGAAATCTCAGGTTTGAGTGTAGATTCTGAAGTTGTTGTTCCATTTCTGGTGTTACTTGTTCTTCCCCTTGCTGTTGGTTAACAGCTCTTATTCTAAAGAATCCCTGCATAACATTTTAAAACAAGAGAATTGTCCTGATTGGGTATGTTAATGCTAGCAGAGAGTTTATCCTTGACACACAAGCTTGTTTAAACACCACAGGAATCAATATTTCAACAACAGTCTACTCTAAAAATTAAAACAAACAACAATAAATCAAGTTTCATAAAAAAAAAAAAAAAACAAAACAAAAGTTAAATTCACAAGTGGAAATACGCAATGAGCTAAGCATATAGAATCTAATTCAATCACATTACGTATAATCCAGCTCCTAATCATCAATACAATCTATACTTGATTCATGGCAATTACAAAAAAATTATCAAATTTATACGAAAATTAAAATCACAAAATCAATCAAACAAACTTATATTCAAAGCTTTTACTACTATCAAAACATCTAACAACATCTAAAAAGACACAAAATAACACAATTCAATAGTAATTCCTCAATTTCCCCATTTTACATAAACCCTAATATTTCAATAATCCATTAAACATCAAATTCTTATGCTAACCGGGTTTAACATCACACTAACAACATAGATATAGCATTAATCAAGCAAAATTCAACAATAAAAAGCTCCAAATTCGGATTAAAACTAAACCAATAAAGAATGAAAAACTTGAAGAACAAGGTTTAAACTGGGTTTAGGACCCTTACCAATCTCGGCATGTTGAAAGGCAGATGGATTGGAGGAGATTGATAGTGTTAATTTAGTGTTTGGGAGTGATTTTTTTGGGGTTTTTGTGCTTCTCCTTCATCCTCTCAGTAAGCAAAAATAATAATAATGTGTGAAGGAGAGAAAAAAAAATCGACCAAATATGGGTTTCTGTTTTTGAACCTACGCGTTTCGCGTGGTGTTACGCGTTTCACGTGGTTTTTGATTTTACGCGTTCCGCGTGGTATACCACACGGTTCGCGAAAGTATTAGGCTCTTTTTTTTTTTACTTTATAATTAATTAAAACTTTTAAAATTTCTTTTATAAATTTATATGTGTTGCTACAGAAATTTCGATTGTTATACCTACTCTTAATCCGTTTATAAATTTTAAAAATTAATTTATAAAATTTAATAATTTAAAAGTTAAAGTTTTTAATATTTTACGAAAATAAAAATAAAACAAAGTATTCTATTTATTTATTTAATTTTTTATTATATATATATATATATATATATATATATATATATATATATATATATATATATATATATATATATATTTCAACTTTATAAGTACTTAAATTTCAAAATATCAATTTTAAATTTATATTTGATGTAACGGAAATTTCGGTTGTTATACCTAGTCTTTATCCGTTTATGAATTTTTAATTGCAATTTATAATTTAATACTTTAAAAGTTAAAGTTTTAATATTTTTTCAAAAACAACTTAAAAATAAAACACTCTATATTTTTTTTTAAAAATTTTATAAAAGAAAATTAAAATTTAGGTGTAAAAACAAGTACATGAAAAATAAAAATTAAATGAATTTAAATACACTCTATTTTTTTTAAAAATTTTATATATACTTTTAAACCAACTAATTTTCAAACTTAAAACTTTGTTTCCTATCAACTAGGGAGAGACAATCTCGGTTGTTACACCTATCATTACCTACGACAAAGGTTTACAAGTTATATAACTTTACGGTTATTGATAAAAAAAAGTATATTTTTAGTAGTTTTAATTTTCTTATGTTTTTGTGGTTTACTATTTAAAAGATATATTATGAATCCAACAATTAATTTAGTGCAATTTGAAAAACGACAATTCAGTTTTTACACTTAGCATTATCGTTTTCAATGAAAACAGGTTAAACTCAAGGTTTTTCAATTTTTAATGGTAGACCCTTTTTAATAAAAACACAACAAACAATTACAAACTAAAACACACCAAAAAATAAACACACAAAAATTCAAAAACACAAAAATGCATAAAAACAAAAATGCACAAACACACAATTGGCGAGAAAAAGGATTAGATTGTGAAACCGCGTTGACTCACCTCGTAGTGGAGTCGCATCATTTCGCCCCCCATGGCTTCGTAGGCGTAACCTCGTTGGTTTAAGAGGTTTTCCTTTGAACATTTAAAAGGCCCTTCTCGGCATAAGGTTACGTACTCGAAATTAGAGTCCGTCTGGTTCTTTGGGCAATTTCCGTAATGAGCTGGTTTTCCACATTTTACACATTTGCCCAAATGACGCGCTCGACGTTTCTTAGCTGATTTTGATTTTCCTTTGGCATAATTTTTCTCATTAAGTTCTTGCCTTATTTCTTTACTCGCCAGATCGCATCTTCTCTTTATATCTAACACCACATCTCTCGGTAAAATTTTATCGCACATTAAAAAGAAGTGGTTGTAGACATATTGATTGCGCATCTTGAAAATAAACAATAAATAAAAACGAAAAGAAGAAAATAAAAAGGTAGAATGGAGGGAGAAGACTAGTTCTTTAGTGTCTGCTAGGGAAAGACCAAACAAACCCCACTCTTAAAGATGAAAATAAAGTTCGAGAATGGAGTTGAAAACCTTAAAGTTACCCTGAATTTACTTGTCCTTAGGGTAGAATGTGATCTCGTCTCTTTCCGTAGTATTGATTCCTTCAAAGTATAATTTGAGTCGATGACCGTTCACTTTGAAAGTTCCACATTCTTTGCTATATAATTCTGCATATCCAGATGGAAAAACTTGTTTTATTATATATGGTCCAGTCCATCGGGATCTAAGTTTCCCAGGTGAAAACTTAAAACGTGATTGGAATACTAATATTTATCCCCTTGTTCAAATTCTTTCTTTTCTTTTAACCGTGCATCGTGCCATCTTTTAGTTTTCTCCTTGTATGTTTTAGAGTTTTCATACGCTTGTAGTCTTAATTCATCTAATTCATTTAGTTGTAAGAATCGGTTTTCTCTGGCTTTTACAAGGTCGGTATTACATTCTCTCAGAGCCCAGTATGCCTTGTGTTCAACTTCGACAGGTAGATGACAATCCTTACCGTAAATCAATCGGAAAGGTGTAGTACCGATGGGCGTTTTGAATGCAGTTCTAAATGCCCAAAGCGCATCATCTAGCTTTCGATGCCAGATTTTTGGATTATTTTTAACCGTTCTTTCTAAAATTCGTTTAAGACCTCTGTTCGTGTTTTCAACTTGACCAATCGTTTGAGGGTGGTAAGAAGTTGAAAAACGATGATTAACTCCGTACTTTATAAGAACTTTCTCGAGTAGTTGATTTGTAAAATGAGTTCCACGATCACTGATTAATGCTTTTGGAATCCCAAAACGTGGGAAAAGATTTTTAAGAAAGTTGACAACAACTCGAGCATCGTTAGTGGGTAGGGCTTTTGCTTCAGCCCATTTAGAAACGTAATCGACTGCCACGAGAATGTATTTGCATTTGTTAGAAGCGGAAAATGGACCCATGAAGTCAATACCCCAAATGTCGAATACTTCGCATACTAAGATGCCTTGTTGTGGCATTTCGTCTCTCTTGGAGATATTTCCAGATCTTTGACAAGAATCACAAGTTTTTACCATATTGTATGCATCTTTAAAAATTGTAGGCCAGTAAAAACCTGATTCAAAAACCTTTTTGGCTGTATAGCTAGGTCCAAAATGTCCACCAGCCGGTCCTTCATGACAGTGCTCTAGAATTTGTTGCGCTTCTTTGCCGTATACACATCGATGAATAACTTGGTCAGCCCCTATACGAAAGAGGTTAGGGCTTTCCCAAAAGTAAAACTTCAGATCAGCAAAGAATTTCTTCTTTTGCTGATAAGTTTGATTTTTAACAAGAATTCCTGCGGCTAGATAATTAGCATAGCCCGCAAACCATGGAATTTCTTCTTCTATTTCAATTTTCATAAGGAACTCGTCCAGAAAAGTATCGTGAATAACAGATTCGTCGAGTGTTTCTAAGTTAGGATTTTCAAGACGGGATAAGTGATCTGCAGTGAGATTTTCAGCTCCTTTTTTATCTTTAATTTCAATGTCGAATTCTTGTAGGAGAAGAATCCAACGAATTAGTCTAGGTTTAGCATCTTGCTTTTTGAATAAGTACTTTAGGGCTGAATGATCGGTATAAACAATTGTTTTAGATAATACTAAGTAAGATCTAAACTTATCGAAAGAAAAAACTACTGCAAGGAGCTCCTTCTCAGTAGTTGTGTAATTCAACTGAGCTCCTGTAAGCATTTTACTTGCGTAGTAAATTGGTTGAAATTTGTTATCTTGACGTTGACCTAAAATAGCTCCCATCGCGAAATCACTAGCATCACACATTAGTTCGAAAGGTTTGGACCAGTCGGGTGATACCATAATGGGTGCATTCGTAAGTTTATTTTTTAGAATGGAGAAAGCTTGTAAGCATTCGTCATTGAAGTCGAATGTATTGTCTTTCTCGAGAAGTTTAGTCATGGGTCTAGCGATTTTGGAAAAATCCTTTATGAATCGTCGATAGAATCCCGCATGACCTAAGAAACTACGAATTCCTTTAACGTTAGTTGGAGGAGGAAGTTTTGAGATTACATCGATCTTAGCTTTGTCTACTTCCATACCATCTCGAGAAATCTTGTGTCCTAAAACAATGCCTTCCTTTACCATGAAGTGGCATTTTTCCCAATTTAAAACAAGATTTGATTCCTCACAACGAATTAACATTCGCTCGAGGTTGGAAAGGCATGAATCGAAGGAGTCTCCAAAAACAGAGAAATCGTCCATAAAGACTTCCATACTTCCTTCTATCATGTCATGAAATATTGCCATCATACACCTTTGAAAGGTGTCTGGCGCGTTGCATAATCCGAACGGCATTCGTCGATATGCGAATGTACCAAATGGACAAGTAAATGTTGTCTTGTCTTGGTCTTTTGGATCAATGGGAATTTGAAAATAACCGGAGAATCCATCAAGGAAACAATAGTATTCTTTTCCCGCTAAACGTTCTAGCATTTGATCAATATAAGGAAGTGGGAAATGATCTTTCCTTGTGGCGTCGTTCAAACGACGGTAGTCTATACAGACTCTCCAGCCAGTGACTGTTCTTGTAGTAACAGGTTCATTATCATCATTAAGAACGACAGTTGTACCTCCTTTCTTGGGTACTACTTGTACAGGACTAACCCATGGGCTATCGGATATAGGGTATATTAACCCGGCATCAAGTAACTTGATAACCTCCTTCTTGAAAACTTCTTTCATGTTAGGGTTTAACCTTCGTTGTCTTTGTACCACGGGTTTAAAATCTTCTTCCATTAGAATCTTATGAGTGCAATAAGCTGGATTAATCCCTGGAATATCGGTTGTTTTCCAAGCAATTGCTTTCTTATGAGTTTTTAGAATGGACATTAACCTACTCTTTTCGTTATCGGAAAGTTTTGATGAAATTATAACGGGTAATTGTGATGTACCTTGGAGATAAGCATACTCCAAATGTTCCGGGAGTTCTTTAAGCTTCAAGGTTGGCGGTTCTTTCAAGGAGATTTTATTCGGAACCTGTTACCATCGGTAATTTCTTCAAAAGGTTCATCTTCCTTGAGAATTTCTTCCTCACAGCAATCTTCATCGATTACTACTTTCAATAATTCGTCAAGTTCAAGTTCTACATCGAATTCATCACCTTCACTCATTGAGGTGAAGTTCAAGGTGTCGACATTTAGTAATTCTTGCAATTCTTTTTCGACACAACAATCAACAATATCTACCTTATAACATTCGTCATCGGAAGAGATAGGTTGTTTCATAGCTTTATCTATGTTTAGGGTAACTCTATCTTCCCCTACACCTAGACTAAGCTTTTTGTCTTTAACACGCACAATTGCGTCAGCGGTATTTAGAAATGGTCGCCCTAGAATTAGAGGAACCTTACTATCTTCTTCCATTTCGAGAACAACGAAGTCGGCAGGGAAGATTAAAAGATTGACTTTAACTGGTAGGTTTTTGGAAATACCAATAGGATAGTTAAAAGTTCTATCTGCTAGGCGTATACACATCCTAGTTGGTTTTAGATCGCCTAGGTTTAGTTTTAAGTATAAGGAGTGTGGCATAAGATTGATACTTGCGCCTAAGTCAGCTAATGCATCGTACATTACTGAATCTCCCATCAGACACGGAATAATGAAACTACCAGGATCTCCAAGTATCGGAGGCATCTTTTACTTTTGCAAAATTGCTGAGCATTCCTCATTGAGGAATGTGGTTGAAACTTCTTCATATTTACCTTTATCGGCTATGAGATCCTTAATAAACCTTCCATAATTTGGCATACCCCTAAGAACTTTCGCGAGTGGCATGTTAATGCTAATTTGTTTGATCATATCTGCAAATTTTTGATATTGGCTCGCGAGTTTGTCTTTCTTTAATGCTTTATGGTATGGAATAGGTGCTTTGTGCACCTTCAATGGTGGTTCTTCAATTTTCTTTGATATGATCTCAGGTGGATCATCTTTTTCTTGTTCTTTCTCAACATGTTCATCTATATCAACAAGTTTTTGTAAAACAGGAGAAGATAAAGGAACTTCTGAGGTCTTACTAGTTTCTGGGTTAACAGTTAAACCACTTCTAGTAGTTATACCATTTACATGCTCATTCTTTGTTTGATTGTTGTTGGGATTCACTTGAGTATTTGATGTGAGAGCGCCTGGTGGCCTCTTTGATAGTAACTGTGAGATCCTTCCAACATCTCTTTCTAAATTCTAAATCGTAGCTTATTGATTTCGAATTTGTTGAGTTTGAATTTCCGCAGTTTGTTCGTGCTTAACCATAAAATCTCTTAAGAGATCTTCTAAACCGGATTTCTTCTCGGGTTGTGGTTGTATAAGTGCTTGTGGTTGTGGTTGATTTTGTTGGAAATTATTTTGATAAATTCGTTGAGGTTGATTTCGGTTGTTTAGGTTATTGTAACCTGGTGGTGGATTTCTTTGATTTTGATTTTGATTTTGGAAATTCCGGTTGTTTTGGTACACCGGATTTCCTCCTTGATAGTTATTATTATTTGAACCTGAAGGTCCTCCTGTTTGGTAGTTGTTAATTGGAGGATATTTTCGGTTATTTGCTTCTATCGATGGAAAATCGTTGAAATTCATTTCACCTTTTCGCAAGTAACCTAGGAAATTTGCTTGCTCTTCCATCATTGTTTTATCACAATCTCTAGTAAGATGGGGGCCTTGGCACATTTCACATCCTACCCTGATAGCATGCATTTCCTTGGTTACTTTCTCAATTTATCTTTCTTGATTTGCCATTTGTAATTTTAAAGAAGCAATTTCATCATTGCTTTCGATATTAGCAACGGTTGATGATCTAGAGAATTCTATCTCTTGATGCCAATTATGGGAATGTACTGCTATATCGGCAATGATTGTGTGAGCGTCTTCTGGTGTTTTCTTCATTATCGAACCACCGGATGCAACATCGATATCTTTTCTAGTAGCAACATTTACTCCTTTATAAAATATTTGGACTTTTTGGAATGTATTCAACCCGTGTTGAGGACATACCCTAAGCATTTTGTTGAATCGGGTCCAAGTTTCATAAAGGGTTTCGTTAAGCTTTTGTTTGAAGTGATTTATATCACTTTGTAATTTTGCTGCTTTTGAAGCAGAGAAGAATTCTGACAAAAATTTATCCATCATGTCATTCCAGTTTTCGATATAACCTTCTGGTAATGAGTCTAGCCAATCTCTTGCATCGTCCTTTAAGGACCATGGAAAGATTTTCAAACATGCGACTTCATCGGAGACATCCTTAATTTTGAATAGTTTGCAAATGCTTACAAACTTACGAAGATGCTCGTTAGCATCCTCATTTGGAGCTCCACCGAATTGGCATGTATTAGTCACCATGTAAAGGAATTGACCTTTTATTTCAAAGCCGTCAGTCATCGTAGGTTGGATGATTGCGTGGCCTTGACCTGTTCTTGTCGCCTTCATTAATGCTTCCATCATTTGATTTGTAACAGCCATAACTGGTTCTATGATTTGTTGAATATCTGGTTTGGAGTTAGAATCTAATGAAAGTGATTCTAAATCCTCGGCGAGAGATTCTACTTCTTGAGCTCTTAAACGTTCGTGAAATTCTCTTTCGGTTTCAGGATATGGAGAAGTTAATTCAGTGTTGGAGGAACGTAAATTCATGCATTAATTTCTATCATAACATTAAAAGCTTTTCTAGGAATGAATTCCTATACAAGGATCGAATAACCTAAAGTCTATTAAAATCTTTTAAACAAAACCGCTCCCTGGCAGCGGCGCCAAAAAGTTGATGTGTTGAAACATTACCTTTTATTTATGAACGGATTTGAGTTGTTTTGTTACACGAATTGATTTATTGTATATATGGTATTTTAACGATTTTAGGTTGGTTTCAAACATATATAGGCAACTGGTCCTATCCGTGTAGTTTAGTTTGTTGGTAAATCCGGTTCGTTCCACAGGGAGACAGTGTTCAATGGTTTTTAATAGTCTTTGAAGTTAAACTTATTTTAAGGGGGTTTTGGATTAGGAATTGATAATACTACATAATAATAAAATATAACTTAATCCTAATTTAATTGAACTACTTATTAATTTATACGAATACATTATTTATAATTATTAACTTAAAAGTAAATTAATTGAAATTATACTAATAAATTTATTACTAAATGATAATTAATAAAATAATAACTTTTAATAAAACTAATTGTTTAGAATTTTGTTTTGCGCAATTATAATATAAATTTATTTAAATTAACTAAATAGCATGTTTTAACTAAATTAATATAAATTAAGAGGAATTATAATAATTAACTAATTATAAACTAATTACTAATTATAAATTATCATAATTAATACTAATTATAAATTAATAACTTAAATATAATAATAAAATATTTAAAACCCTAAATTTTAACCTAGTTCGCTACAGTACTCGTATTTGTACTTACGCATTTCGCGTATGGTTTAATACGTACGCGTATCGTGTAGATTTATACGCGATCCGCGTATGTTATAATCTAGGTGACAAAACAGTAACGAATACACTGAGTTATAATGTTGTGTATATATATTTTTTTTAGTTTTAACTTTACTGAAAAAATAAACGTAAATAATAATAATAATGATTTATAAAATAAAAGGGAGTGTTTACTTAAATGTGTCACCTCTAGGTCCATGGATTGTTTTAAGTTTAAGCTCGTATTAAAATGTTTAGTATAAAACTTATATTTTTCTTTCGAATAAATAAAGTTTCGACTAGCTAAATTAAATCTAATTTTCATTTGATCTTATTTAGATAGTTACTATTCCCCAAGTATTTAAATTGAGACCTAATCTAGTTTTGACTTTCGCCAATACCCAAATCATAACGGTTTCCCTTTTTACAATTTCACTATTATATAACTATTGATATTACCCAAACCACCGAAGTTTATTTCTAAATTAGTGTTAATAACTTATTCATAAATTCGTCTAGATCACTTTTTAGTGTTGAAACTTAATTTATATAAATAAAAATTACTTTCGTTATTTAAATCTAATAAATTAAGTGGCAAGGGTTAAATACCTAATTACATAATAATGGTTCTCTTAACTAGGCTCAATGTTAAAAATACCTAAGTTACATTTTAATTTTTACAAATGATAACAATCCATTTCACTAGGGCTCTACATCTAAGCAAACACTAGGGAAATTTAGCTACTCATTATACTAGGGTAAACATAAAAATATAAATATACAAACATAACAATAACTATAAAAATTGATAACGATAATTTTAACAGAATATACTTACTAAAAATTCTTCACTTTCATTAACTTCAAATGGTAGAAAATTACAATAACAACACCCTTTTACGCGTACAAACGTAACCTTTAATCACGAAAAATACACCCTTAATATTTGAAACTATCCTAAATATTGAACCTTGAAACTGAAAATGAAATTGAATAATACGGAGTACTAAAAATAAATGACAGTAACTAATGTATATTAATTTGTGTGTAGTCTTCTGCTCTATTACTCTCTGTACTCAACTCTCTCTGCTCTCATAGTACTCCGTATTATAGCATCTTGAGAATTGGAGAGTGGATCAATAGTGCACCTGCTCCTCTTTGTAAAAGAATACATAAACTATTTTGAGTGTGCTACTTTGATAAAAGAATACATACAATATTCAAAGTGTGTTAGGTGTTACATCAATTGGATCCACTATATGAAAATAAATATTATTCTTCGACCGACCCATGTGAAAAGTTGAATCTGAATTTGCCCCAACATTACGCGTTTCGCGTACTAAACCACACGTTTCGCGTAAGAGTTAAATAGAATCTGGCATTTGGATCATAACGTACGCGTTTCGCGTAAAGTACCACGCATTCCGCGTAAGTGTAATCAGAAATCTTTTTATTTTTATTTTTATGTTTGTTCTTTGTTGATCCCGTGTTGACGTAAATTGACTTGGAACTTTCATTTGAAACCTTTTTCTTCGCTCATCTTGAACTTGCGTTTGGGTAAACGTTATCTTGATATGTAATTGGTATAAATCCATCGTTTATTGTTGTTTTATCGTCATTTATTCAAACAGCAAGCTCGCGTTAACTTTTGTCATTTTCTCGTGATTTATACATTTGAATGTCTTAGTGAACAGTAAAAACCTATGAAATATAAATGATATTGCGTCGAATAATATGTATGTTTAAAGCAATATCAAAATACCCCACACTGGAACGTTGCTTGTCCTCAAGCAATCACATCTTTTAAACAGAACCGGAACATTACATATTTTTCCTTATCGAACATTAAATCACACAACACACGCTACACGAAATGAAACACGCGCTATATGGAATAAGTTGAAAACACTACACAATTTTTTATTGAATCACACGCACACCACACCAAATAAAATTCTGAAAACAGAAACAAAGTTGAAACTTGTGATTAAGGTTTAAAAATTTGGATCCTTAGGGAAAATTGGACCTTGTGAAAAGTTTTATGATTTTTATAAAATGTCATGCTAGTTTTTACACTAGACACGTTTTCCGGTTTTAACCTCAAATTCCGGTTAAGGGTAACTGAAAACAGAAGCCTCAGTCGGCGATTAGCAAGCTATCCGCCCCCATAATTGAAGTATCATGGAACTTGAAACCGAATGTCCTAAAAATGGTTTTACACAATATAATTCATAAAATAGCATAAGTTTTAGAATAAAATTATATCATGTCCAAATATCATCGGTGAACCATGAGTTTGCACACCTCAATTTGTTATGGCATATGCATGTTGACCGCGGTCAAACATAGATGCGGTTGATCTTTACGGAGATCATCCATCTGGAGATTAGATTCATTAGTCTTAAAAGCTAATTTGCAATGTGCCCCCCCATTGTACGAGACAGATCCATCTCATGGTTAGGATAAGTCTGACCACCAAAAACCCTGTTTGATGCTGAGGTGAGGTGGATTTCCAGCCGATGATAGTGATGACTTTTCAAGATTTTTCGTCAACCTACAGCTGTTCTGGACTACATATTCTAACATAAGTTAGCAAGTGTGTCATTTTGGAAGACTTTACTTCCTTAACGAGATATTCAGGTTTATACATTCCAAAGCGATGATATCTGCAATAAACTTCATAGAAACATGTGATAAATGGTTCTAAAAAATATGGGCTTATAAATTCCTTTATACTTGGTTTTCTTTTATATATTTTAATCAAATAAACTTATGTATTTTTAATGTATGGAGACAATAATTTCGGTTTTTGACACCTAATCTTTAATTGTTCGTAAATACCTTAAAAATTGATTAGTTATATTTGTTTAAAAATTGTAAAAAATTTTCATAAAAACCACTAAATTATAAGTTCTCGAGAATTTATATACTCCCACCCCACACTTAAGATTATGTAATGCCCTCATTACATAAAATCAGATTAAATATATAAATTTGAGAGGACAAAAAGTGTAAAGAATGTAGAACTTCCTCTGTTAAGTAATTGGACGTTGTAAAATGTTTATCGTATGAACATATCCAATCCGTTTTATCACAACAATACTTTCGTGTTTCGCTATGTCGAATCTCATCATCGTAAGTACCTGTCAACAAATATGTCAATCACAAACGAGATGGGGTTGTACTTTAGTAGTACAAAAATTTTTACCCCACACTAAAGTTTTTGTAAAGATAAATAAAGATAAGAATAAATTAACACACCATAAAAATCATTTTATACAAACAAATACAAAATAAATAATTCTAAAAATAAAAAGAAAAACTAGAAAAATGACCACGCAGGGCCTCCCTGATCTTCCTGTTCTCGCTCCTGTTGCTACCGTTGTTCGTTTAGGCGTTGTTCCTCGTAAAAACGCCTATAAGCTTCCTGACTCGCGGCTAGGGCAGCGTTGGGATCATAAGGTGGAGGTAGAGGGTCACCGTGTCCCTGCCATTGGGGGTATGATGGGAATACTGAGGGTGCGTATTGTTGTGGGTTAGCTGCGTATAAATAAGCCTGATGATGCGCCCACTCTAACTGTGCTCCCTGGCCCCTCTGATCGTAGCAGATGTTTTCTAACATATTATCCTGAGCCAGTTGGGTATGCCTAATGTCCCCTATTTGCCTAGACAAACTAGTGTATTGTTCTTCTGATCTCCGTCCCCAATTATCATACGAGTTCCTTAAATCTAAACTCAATGAATTAAACGAATTTTGTAGCATATCGAAATCAGAAACACCTACATTAGACGTACTAGCCTCATCTGGCTGTCTTCGTCTCCTCCTAGTTTCCCTAGCGGGTTCCTCATCCTCCTCCATAGGAGCGTGAGCGACTACTTCTTGTCGTCTCAAACTAATTACCCCACCCCTCACTTGTATGGCCTTAGCCGTCCTATACACGTCTAATCCTAAAGTTTTAACAACTTGATCTACAGGATGGATTGGCGGTTCTGATTCACTCGGGTCGAGTCCGAACCAGCTTCCTAGACACGTGATGTAGTGACCCCCCGACATGTCACTTGTCCCTCGAGCACCCTTACCAACATGGGCCAAAAAGTAAGCAACTCCATAGGGTATACTAATAAATGTATCCCTATCTCTGATCGCATCCAAGTACCAAAGGTCAATATAATTAATTTTATCTGTATTAGTAAACGACCTTTGGTTTATTGTGTTCGCTATAAACTTATGAATTATTCTAAAGCGAACATCAGTGATCTTTAGATAAGATTCCTGGCCTGGCTCATAAGTATTTCTATTAGTGAAAGATTGCCAAACTATACCAGAATTATAGTTACCTATATATCTAGCCCCTGTAAAAATATATTCCCTAAAACCGGGAGTTATCATCTCCTCAACGGTGTAAATCCCTAATGCGGTAGTCACGTCGCTTAGGGACATTGCTCTATCTGTAGTGACCCGAACTTTTCCATATTTATATATATTAATTGAGATTGATATTTACATGATTAAATGTTTCCAACATGTTAAGCAATCAAACTTGTTAAGACTTGATTAATTGAAATATGTTTCATATAGACAATTGACCACCCAAGTTGACCGGCGATTCACAAACGTTAAAACTTGTAAAAACGACATGAAGATATATATATATATATATGGATATACATATGGTTAACATGAGATTATGATAAGTAAGTATCTCCATAAGTATATTAACAATGAGTTATATACATATAAACAAGACTACTAACTTAAGGATTTCGAAACGAGACATATATGTAACGATTATCGTTGTAACGACATTTAAATTTATATATATCATATTAAGATATATTAATATATCATAATATCATGATAATATAATAATTTAACATCTCATTAGATATAATAAACAATGTGTTAACAACATTAATTGAGATCGTTAACTTAAAGGTTTCAAAACAACACTTACATGTAACGACTAACGATGACTTAACGACTCAGTTAAAATGTATATACATGTAGTGTATTTAGATGTATTAAAATACTTTTGGAAGACTTCAAGACATATATCAAAACACTCATACTTAACGAAAATGGTTACAGTTACTTTCCCATTCTTTTCTTTCATCAAGAATTCTAGTCGTATTCTTACCCGTATTATACACAGCTTCAAAACGTACTTACTATGGGTATATGCCAATAGAAACTAGCATGGGATTCCACTCTTGATTATGTCATGTATGACTAATCAATTTTAACTTCTACCATGAGCTAGTCAACTAACTAGAACTCCTTTTAACCCCACTCACCACTCACCAATTACCACTCATCATTCACTCCATTTCACTTCCAATTCTCTTTCTAATTCTCTCTCAACACACACACACACTATTATGAACGTATTTTTCCAGTAGTTAATCATCATCTTCATCAAAAATCACTTCAAGAATCAAGCTATAATCATCATAGGAAGAACACTTCAAGAACACTTCAAAAATCCCTTCAAGTTTACTAATTTACTTCCAAGCTTTCTAATCCATTCCAAGTAATCATCTAAGATCAAGAAACCTTTGTTATATGCAGTAGGTTATCTTTCTTATTCAAGGTAATATTCATATTCAAACTTTGATTCAATTTCTATAACTATAAACTATCTTAATTCGAGTAAAAATCTTACTTGAACTTGTTTTTGTGTCATGATCCTACTTCAAGAACTTTCAAGCCATCCAAGATCCTTTGAAGCTAGATCATTTCTAGTCACTTCCAGTAGGTTTACCTACTAAACTTGAGGTAGTAATGATGTTCATAACATCATTCGATTCATATATATAAAACTATCTTATTCGAAGGTTTAAACTCGTAATCACTAGAACATAGTTTAGTTAATTCTAAACTTGTTCGCAAACAAAAGTTAATCCTTCTAACTTGACTTTTAAAATTAACTAAACACATGTTCTATATCTATATGATATGCTAACTTAATGATTTAAAACCTGGAAACACGAAAAACACCGTAAAACCGGATTTACGCCGTCGTAGTAACACCGCGGGCTGTTTTGGGTTAGTTAATTAAAAACTATGATAAACTTTGATTTAAAAGTTGTTATTCTGAGAAAATGATTTTTATTATGAACATGAAACTATATCCAAAAATTATGGTTAAACTCAAAGTGGAAGTATTATTTCTAAAGTGGTCATCTAGACGTCGTTCTTTCGACTGAAATGACTACCTTTACAAAAATGACTTGTAACTTATTTTTCCGACTATAAACCTATACTTTTTCTGTTTAGATTCATAAAATAGAGTTCAATATGAAACCATAGCAATTTGATTCACTCAAAACGGATTTAAAATGAAGAAGTTATGGGTAAAACAAGATTGGATAATTTTTCTCATTTTAGCTACGTGAAAATTGGTAACAAATCTATTCCAACCATAACTTAATCAACTTGTATTGTATATTATGTAATCTTGAGATACCATAGACACGTATACAATGTTTCGACCTATCATGTCGACACATCTATATATATTTCGGAACAACCACAGACACTCTATATGTGAATGTTGGAGTTAGCTATACAGGGTTGAGGTTGATTCCAAAATATATATAGTTTGAGTTGTGATCAATACTGAGATACGTATACACTGGGTCGTGGATTGATTCAAGATAATATTTATCGATTTATTTCTGTACATCTAACTGTGGACAACTAGTTGTAGGTTACTAACGAGGACAGCTGACTTAATAAACTTAAAACATCAAAATATATTAAAAGTGTTGTAAATATATTTTGAACATACTTTAATATATATGTATATATTGTTATAGGTTCGTGAATCAACAGTGGCCAAGTCTTACTTCTCGACGAAGTAAAAATCTGTGAAAGTGAGTTATAGTCCCACTTTTAAAATCTAATATTTTTGGGATGAGAATACATGCAGGTTTTATAAATGATTTACAAAATAGACACAAGTACGTGAAACTACATTCTATGGTTGAATTATCGAAATCGAATATGCCCCTTTTTATTAAGTCTGGTAATCTAAGAATTAGGGAACAGACACCCTAATTGACGCGAAT